>NW_011934123.1:0-26893 GCF_000733215.1 Auxenochlorella protothecoides
ACCCTCACCTAGGCGATCACCTCCGCCGCCTGTCAAGAAGCTGCCACCTCCGCCGCCTGTCAAGAAGGCGGTCACCTCCGCCGCCTGTCAAGAAGCCGCCACCTCCGCCGCCTGTCAAGAAGCCGCCACCTCCATCTCGTAAGTCAACACCCCCGCCTCCGAGCAGGAAGCCTCCAACCCCCTCTCACAAGCCGTCACCTCCGCCGCTTGTCAAGAAGCCGCCCCCAAAGAGACCCTCTCCACCCCCTCCAAGAAGGGTAGCATCCCCCTCCACAAGGAGACCTTAGCCGCCTCCCGAGTAAGAGGTTCCCCCACGCCCAGGGCAATTAACTCTGTCGCCTACTGCAGAATTATTGTTATCCCCCATCCTCAAGTGGGGACCGCAGCCCCTTGTGCCAATGCCAATCCATTCCAGCATCAAAGGCCCAACTTGAGCCTTCACCGAGGCGTCTTCATCGTCAGCCACAAGGAGACCTCCGCCTTGAACAATAATCTTGAGTTCCACTCGTTGCTATGAGGCGTCCATCCCTTGGAGGGAGAAAAGTATTCCCAAAAGAAACAGAAACATGCATTGCCCTTCATAAAATAGTCAAGCAATCATCAATCTCGAACTTGTACCTGCCTTGTTGGAACGTTAATTCATGTGCAGAATGTATGAGCCAGTGGACGAAAGATACGAACCCCAGCTCAGGACCCCCGAGATCTTGCGTGAAGAGTTTAGTCCGCAGTGCGTCGGGAGATTCTTTGGGGGACAAGGTGTGCACGACGGAGGTAGCATTAAAGTGATCGAGGCGGACAGAACGAGACTCATGCTCTCTCTTGTGCCAATGCTGACATACAGTGCAGGCAAGGCTTTCAACCTCTGACAGGCAACAGTTCCAGGTGCATGCGGTATCAGGGTGGTTGCGAAGACAGCCCCACCATCAACAGCCTTGGAGCAGGGATTTCGCAGCACAGCAGAATGAGCAAAGAACATCGCGCTCCAGTCTTTCAACGCGACGCCCTCAACGCACTCCAAAGGGTTGCACCTGCCAGCTCTAGTCGCGACGGTGGGTAAATGACCACGCCGAGGTGCCAGGGTTCAACGCTCGGTGCATACCAGTGTGGCTGACTGGCTGCCGGCCCCCACACGCCCACCAGGGGCCACTGGGTCGCTTCAAAGCAGCACACCTCTTACTTCTTCCTCATTGACGAGCAAGCCTCAGGGTTAGCATTGTAAGGACAGCCTTGCATCTCCGGGAAGGGGATGAGGGCTGCGGAGTCGCCGCACGCGTCGGGCGGCTGCAGAGCCCATGCGTGCCTCGCCCGGGCTCAGTTCAGTGCTGCTTCCACCTCGGCTTGCGTTTGCGATCCCGTTCGTGCCTCGCCGCCAGTAGAGTGACTAGGATCGCGGCCCCCACGAGCACTCCCACCGCTGCGCCCACCTACGCAGGGCAGGGTGGGTTGCAGTTGGTGCCCTCTGCCTGAGGCTGCTCACCGGCCACCCCCTCACCAGGGCTGTAGGTTGAATGCAGGTTGTGCCCCTCATCCTCCCGCGATCCTGCCATTCAGACCTGGCACCCTGACTGCGGAAAAGGCAAACGACATCCCTGGGGGTGCGCACCCTGCCATCCACGTAGCTGTACAGGGGCTCCATCAGCAGCCTGAATGCAGGCGGCGGCTGGGGCACCTTGGCTCCGGGTGATGCTTCGTAGGCTTCCGTGGCCCAATGCAGGAAGGAGTCCCGGCTCAGAGTCCCTTCGTACCTATACATCTGCGCATGTTTTTTGTGTGTGATGGGGCAGGAGGGGGGCGGAGGGGAGGTAGGATTCCGAGCACAGACGAGCGGGGGAAAGGGGGAAAAAGGGCGGGTGCAGCGGGCGAGGCGCGGTCCCTTTGCCAAGGGGTCGGTGCCTGCTTGAGCCCCTTGCGCTGCAGGCCAATGCACGCACGCCACATTCAAACGCCCGCCCACGTCCCCAGGGTCCCCCACACTCTTGCCTTCTGGTGCCGGAACAGGACCACCGCTGGGGAACCCACCGCCCTGAACCTGTGGCGCAGCTGGGGATTGGTGGAGATGTCCACCTGCAGAGGGCCGGAAGGGAGGGGGAGGGGAGGCTCCAGAGGGGCACTGGGTGCGGGGAGTAGGGGCGCGTGCGTGCAAGACGTCAGGTGGTCTGGCTAGTATGCAGGGACCCGACTCTGGGTGAGGGCCCCTTCTCCCGGACCCAGCCTGGCCGCACCCCTTGGCCATGTGCCCCGTGTGAGCGGGGCCGGGGAAGCCTGCCGCCTCGCTGGCCTGCAAGGGCCCCTCCCCCGGCGCAGGATCTCACCCGTGCCAGGAAAATCTGGTGCTCAAGGGCGGGCTGCGTCAGGGCCTCAAACTCGCCCAGCGCAGCCGGCTCCTCGGGCAGCGACTCGTAGAACAGGACCGCCCTGTGGGGAAGGGTCCACGCCATGCTGAGCACTGTGGCATGGGCAGAGGCCATGTGAAACCCTCTGCATCGCCCACCCCTGGCGGCAGGTCGCAGAGGGGGAGGGGTTGCCACAGGCCACCAAGGAGGCAAGGTGCCCGCCCCTGCCAGCCGGCAGCGACAGACCAGATTGCCCGAGCATGAACCCACCATGTGCCTGTTGTCTGCCCAGTTGCGGCCTGGGTCTTGTGCTCGAAGAAGCCATCGGCGAGGACCCTGGCGGCATGACTGCGTGCCAGCAGGGCCGTCACGATGGCAAGGAGCACGCAGGCCCGGAGCCCCATGCTGGTTCGGGTGCTGGGGGCAGGGCACCCGCTGCATGTGCAGATTGTATCAGCGATTTGAACCGCGGAGTTCACATTGATAAGATCGATGCAATTCAGTTGGAGGAGCGATGATGCCATCGGGGAGACCATCGCCATGAGCTTGGCTGTCCAGTCCCACCGGGCCCACCCGGCCTACCTAAACCTGCGATCCACTACTTGGGCGCATAAGATCTGAAAAATTCTTATCATCTACAAATAGGTGCTTTCCGAACGGTGGGTCCAGTGCAGCTACGCTTCTCTGCGCCATGTCTCGAAAAGGTCCATCGCTCATTCTCCAGGTCCTGGTGGACTAAGAAAGAATGAATTTTCAAGGCAGGGTCGTAACATCCATCGCCATGATTTCTCTACGCCCCCGGATTGCTCATTGCCTTGCACAGAGTACAGAGCGTGACCAACTTCATCGTTCGCCACCTAGATGTTTGCGTCGTTGATTAGGAGTGCCTGACAGACCTGGCTCAGGAGCTGGGGTGACATGCAGGCACAGCTGGCTCCGTGCCCAGGCATCACTACATGAGCGAATGCATTGGACCAACAAGGAGGAGCATGGTTACAAGGCTCTGTCTTCCAACTGCATAACCACTCTTTTGCATCGCTTGGCGCAATCTGACGCTCACACATTTCAAGTGTCGTGATGCCGTAGGATCACAATATGCGGGGCCAGGATGAGCAACCCAGGTGTGGTCCAGCGACCCAATGACACTATCAGGTCAGGGTCAGGGCATTTGCGGTCCCGCTCCCGGTCTTGTACGCCACAACCGGAGCGTAGGTGGCGAGAGCTGTCTGGCTTTCGAGCAGCGTTGTTGTCCAAGTCATGGGAGTGCTACTGTAGTCCTCAGAGCCAACGCCGATCAGGCCGCCAGCTGCAGTGAAGAAGGCATAGTTTACGCCGTCTGGTTGGTAGGCCCCGAAATTCAAGGAGAATGAGAAATCGTTTCCGTCCTGAGTGATACTTCCAGCGATGGACCCATAGGGTGGGGGAGGCGGGGCTGGTCCAACAGGAGGGGGCGCGGAATTCAGCAAACTCAGCAGTACAGCTTCTTTTATAATACTGTCACCTGAAAAGATCACTGCTGTACCAAGGAATATGCTGCTGCTATGTCCAGTTTCTCGCCAAGAAGGGTAGCAGAGGTGACAGTAGAAGTAGGACTGTTGATGATACCTCCGGCAAGAAGGGAGAGGTTGGACGAGTAGACGCGGAGTCTCACATAAGAGGAGGTATACCCCACTGTGGTGGCGATAAAGGTAATGTCCACCTGACCATCCTTTGGAGCACTGAACTCAACTGTGGCAGTTGCCCTGGTGGTGGGGGTGGGGGAGAGGGGGGTGGTAGAGGCGGTGAAGGTGGTGGGCTGGGTGAAGGTGGGGGTTTAGGGGGAGGGAAGGGGCTGGGTGGAGATGGTGGAGGTCGTGATGGAGGACGAGGTGGAGGTGGTGATAGAGGGGGGGGGCCGGAGGTGGTGGTGGTGATGGAGGAGGACT
Source organism: Auxenochlorella protothecoides (assembly GCF_000733215.1). Lineage (NCBI taxonomy): Eukaryota > Viridiplantae > Chlorophyta > Trebouxiophyceae > Chlorellales > Chlorellaceae > Auxenochlorella > Auxenochlorella protothecoides. The sequence goes on from NW_011934123.1 coordinate 4,259, forward strand.
GGGTGGAGGTAAAGATGGTGACGGAGGAGGGCTAAATCTTGAGGGAGGGGGTTGGGGATGTTTTTGGTGTGTGGGGAGGTGAATCTAGGGGTGCCGGCGGAGATATTTTGACTGGGGCCGGCGGAGATGATTTGGCAGGGGGGGGGGGGGGCCTCTTGGCGGGGGGGGACGGTAACACCTTGGCGGGTGGGGGCGGTGACACCTTGGCGGGGGGGGGCGGTGACACCTTGGCGGGGGGGGGCGGTGACACCTTGGCGGGGGGGGGCGGTGACACCTTGGCGGGGGGGGGCGGTGACACCTTGGCGGGGGGGGGCGGTGACACCTTGGCGGGGGGGGGCGGTGACACCTTGGCGGGGGGGGGCGGTGACACCTTGGCGGGGGGGGGCGGTGACACCTTGGCGGGGGGGGGCGGTGACACCTTGGCGGGGGGGGGCGGTGACACCTTGGCGGGGGGGGGCGGTGACACCTTGGCGGGGGGGGGCGGTGACACCTTGGCGGGGGGGGGCGGTGACACCTTGGCGGGGGGGGGCGGTGACACCTTGGCGGGGGGGGGCGGTGACACCTTGGCGGGGGGGGGCGGTGACACCTTGGCGGGGGGGGGCGGTGACACCTTGGCGGGGGGGGGCGGTGACACCTTGGCGGGGGGGGGCGGTGACACCTTGGCGGGGGGGGGCGGTGACACCTTGGCGGGGGGGGGCGGTGACACCTTGGCGGGGGGGGGCGGTGACACCTTGGCGGGGGGGGGCGGTGACACCTTGGCGGGGGGGGGCGGTGACACCTTGGCGGGGGGGGGCGGTGACACCTTGGCGGGGGGGGGCGGTGACACCTTGGCGGGGGGGGGCGGTGACACCTTGGCGGGGGGGGGCGGTGACACCTTGGCGGGGGGGGGCGGTGACACCTTGGCGGGGGGGGGCGGTGACACCTTGGCGGGGGGGGGCGGTGACACCTTGGCGGGGGGGGGCGGTGACACCTTGGCGGGGGGGGGCGGTGACACCTTGGCGGGGGGGGGCGGTGACACCTTGGCGGGGGGGGGCGGTGACACCTTGGCGGGGGGGGGCGGTGACACCTTGGCGGGGGGGGGCGGTGACACCTTGGCGGGGGGGGGCGGTGACACCTTGGCGGGGGGGGGCGGTGACACCTTGGCGGGGGGGGGCGGTGACACCTTGGCGGGGGGGGGCGGTGACACCTTGGCGGGGGGGGGCGGTGACACCTTGGCGGGGGGGGGCGGTGACACCTTGGCGGGGGGGGGCGGTGACACCTTGGCGGGGGGGGGCGGTGACACCTTGGCGGGGGGGGGCGGTGACACCTTGGCGGGGGGGGGCGGTGACACCTTGGCGGGGGGGGGCGGTGACACCTTGGCGGGGGGGGGCGGTGACACCTTGGCGGGGGGGGGCGGTGACACCTTGGCGGGGGGGGGGGGGGACCTCTTGGCGGGGGGGGACGGTAACACCTTGGCGGGTGGGGGAGGAGACCTCTTGGCAGGAGGCGGTGGCGACTTCCGGGTGGGTGGTGGCGGAGGCTTCTTGGCAGGTGGGGGTGGTGATCTCTTGGCAGGTGGGGGTGGTGAACTCTTGGCAGGTGGGGGTGGTGACCTCTTGGCGGGTGGAGGTGGCGATTACCTGGTGGGCGGCAGCGGGAAGACAAGTACCCATGCATGCTTCCGGAATTCGAGCAGGCTGCAGTCATTGAGGACCTTGTGATTTCCTGCCTTGTCAAAGCAGCGATTGCCTGCACCATCGTTATTGTTCCCCCAGTTGGCAGTGCCCACATTGGAGTTGCCTGCAAAGGGAGCACCGTCATATCAATGAGTCTGTTTCACCCGACGGTTGCAGGGGCTGTGCACATCTTGCATGCCATCAAGACTCCACTCAGAGCTCACCGACATTATCATTCCCAACGTTCTTCGTGCCAAAGTTGTTCTTGCCCCTATTGCCAGGGCCAAAAATTCCATTGCTGTCGGCCGTGCATGCCTTCTGGCCCATCTTGAGGCACTCCACGGCCAAGAGAATCTTCGTGGAGCGAGACTCCAGGATCTCCAAGGTGCTCACACGGATGGCTGCCATGGACAGCCCCATGGCATCAAGGGTGGAGGTGCGGATGGACCCCGCCTTGCTGAAGCCTTCATGCCTGCTTGCAGTGGGTAGTGGACGCGCATAGGCTCAGGTGTGCAAAATTTGGTGTACGTCAAATGAAACGCCCTGTTGATATTTCTTGGGTCGGTCCAGTGATGTGCAAGCAGATGCTCTGTGACACGCACTCATCATTGGTGACTCACCTGCAAATGGCATCTGCACTGTCAACTGTCGTGAGGAACACATGGGCTCCTAGACTGTGGGGATTCAAAGGTGCGCGGAATGATGGGAGGCATATCGGGGTGCAGTACCTGAAATGGGCTCGAGTGCGGTTTGCATGTGCATGATCGGGAGATCAGATTGGGCAGGGCTCCAGGAAGCCGACAAGGGCATCGGAACCCAGCCGGAGGTGGGGCCGAGGGGTCCCTTTGGACAAGGACATCGTCAGTGTCGCACTCATGACCCCCCGATGCTTTAACACAAAGCTCACATTGCACTGGGCAGCGCGACAAAAGTGGAGCTGCACGTGGCCTGCGTAGCGCGAGGAAGCCGGGATGTTATTAAAGCCGGGGTTGCACATTGGACGCTTCAGCCTCAACTTCACCAACGCGCTTGATTTTACCGCGAAGGCGCATCTGGCGAGTAGCAACAAGAGTCCAGTCAGGACGGCAGTGTTCCTGAATGCTATTGGCATCCTACTCCTTGCGGCATTCTCCCCCTTCCGCCTGCTTGGACGAGGACTGTCAGGATGAGGTCCGCCACCAACCCAGTGTACCCCTCAACGCTGCAACTGGCTCGTGAGCTGTAACAGCAACTACTGAGTAATCCAAAGCAAAGCTCGCTTTTCCTGATCCTCAGGGTTGCAGGGAGATCTTGAGCAGCTGCCGAGTGGCCCTCTGCCGGGTATCCGGAGGGGCATCGCCGGTCTTGCCCTCAGATGGGGGGCCCCCGAGGTTTCTCGGTCCTGCTGTATGCAACGGGAGGATCACTTCATGAACAGCATACTCTCCTTGACCTAGTCTCCGCGCTGGATCTTCAAACCCTAGCGGATCTGAGATAAGCCACCTTGGAGTGTCGCTGTAACTGTCATTTTTCTGGATAGTCTGTGGGTCACAGTGCTCCTCTGACGGAGTATGGCCCCTCGGGACCCCTCGAGACTTGAAGTGGGACTCGAACAAGCGCTACCTCACCAAGATCTCGGGAGCGGTACCCCCGCTCCCGTTCCACGGTGCATGACAGTTTTTAAACGGACCGAGGGGGCAAACATTGTACCGCGGAATGTCCTTCCCAACTGCTTCTGTCCCACGATAAAGTGTTGCCACAACATATCCACGCAAGCAATATTTTTCAGCTTTCAAACTTATGAGGGGGTAATCCTATTAAAAGAAGCCATGCCAGCCCTCGACGCTGACCACCTATAAGAATCCCCGTACCCCATTCGAGCACACCAGATGCGGCCCATACTCCAGATCTTACTAGTTGTGGCAGGTAAATGTTGGCAGAGCTTGATGCATATCGACAGATGAATCAAGATCCTGCTGCCACAAGGCGCAACGCCTTAGCTCCGCCCCCCTTCCGCGTTGGAGTGTCGCTGTAACTGTCATTTTTCTGGATAGTCTGTGGGTCACAGTGCTCCTCTGACGGAGTATGGCCCCTCGGGACCCCTCGAGACTTGAAGTGGGACTCGAACAAGCGCTACCTCACCAAGATCTCGGGAGCGGTACCCCCGCTCCCGTTCCACGGTGCATGACAGTTTTTAAACGGACCGAGGGGGCAAACATTGTACCGCGGAATGTCCTTCCCAACTGCTTCTGTCCCACGATAAAGTGTTGCCACAACATATCCACGCAAGCAATATTTTTCAGCTTTCAAACTTATGAGGGGGTAATCCTATTAAAAGAAGCCATGCCAGCCCTCGACGCTGACCACCTATAAGAATCCCCGTACCCCATTCGAGCACACCAGATGCGGCCCATACTCCAGATCTTACTAGTTGTGGCAGGTAAATGTTGGCAGAGCTTGATGCATATCGACAGATGAATCAAGATCCTGCTGCCACAAGGCGCAACGCCTTAGCTCCGCCCCCCTTCCGCGTAGGGTTAGTCCTTTTCTCTCTCGCGACCTTGACGAATCAGAAGATCTGGCCGAAGCAATACCTCTCGCTCTCCTCGGGATCCGTGATCCTTAGCTCTAGTCAAGTCGTGGAGTCGGCATCATGCTCCATCTACGTCCTGGACCCTGCACGCGACCTGGGAATGCCTGCTTGCAACTATGCGGACACCGCCATCTGGCCGCATGCCCTTAAGAAAACCGGTCTCGGGGGGAGCACCGTGCCCCTCCAACATTGGGAGTACCAGTACGCAGTCCATCTCTGGCTGGAAGAGGCTGTCATCGACAATGGGGCCCGGACCGACAGGCTGTCCCGGGCGGATCTGGTGGGTGGGTGTGGAGGAGGGACTGGGATCAGGTGCAGGGCGATCCAGGTGCACAGGATATGTTCAGGGTGTAAAGGAGCACTATCATTCTATCAGTATCGCCAGCTTAAGCTTCCAGGAATGTCTCGTCTCCTTCCCCAAAGCCCTCTCATCGAGCAAGGCGCTCACCCCACCCTTTATCCCTCGCCATGCCCCCTCCATCCCAGATATTCGTCAACATGCATTGCTATGAGACTTGGAGGGCGGGTAAGTGGTGGCAGACTTATAAGGAAGGCGTGAAGAACGGAGTCGATCCGGAGCTCTATAGAGTGCAGGCGATGGAGTTCCTCAGGTCCTGGCCCCAGTGGAGGCAGAGCAACGGCTCCAGGTTTGTGGTGGCGCCCTTCAACCCGGCGCTTCCCGAGAAGACCCTGGATGCGCAGAGGCCTTGCAGGTGGGTGAGGTGCAGAGGCTTGTCAATACATGTGTCTGTGGTCTTTTCAATCGAGAGGGCCAAAACCCCTCGTGCGCACAGGGCCCCCGTGCGCCAGTGGGTCTCAAGTCTTGTGGTACGAAGCTGGGGCCTGTGGCTCCCTTGCGCGAGACCACCAGCTTCAAAGAGAAACACAGGCGCAGGCCCTGCCCACCGTGCCCACCGCCTCCCACCCTCCCGCAAATCCTTCCCTTTTTTTACCACGCCAAGATCTGCCGCTCAGCAGATTGCATGAACATGCCTGGGATCCACCCACCACCCATCTGATAAGCCCTCCATAGGCCCTTCGACCCCCGCTCCCCCTCCCTCCCAACCCCATGCAGCTCGTCCCCCTTCATCATCACCTCTGAGCACACCATGCTGTGCGAGCAGAAGCTCGAGGCGCATGCCCAACAGGGGCTGATCCTGCCCTACGTGACGGGTGTGCAGGAGTGATGCTTGGCTGCAGCCATGGCTGGGGTGTGTGGGGTAGTCAGGCCCGCGCGCCCTGCAACTGAGCTGGAGGTGTTGCATGGCTTCTCGACACGCAGCTGCTGGCTTCCTGGGAGACGGGTCACGCTCCTGGACCCGTTGTGGTGTGCCCTGCCTCCCAGTCCGCGCACCCCCTGGCCTCGCCACCCCTCGCAGACACCCACCAGGAGGGGTTCGAACCCCTCGCTGCCACCCGCGACACACTACTCTTCTATCGGGGCGGGTGTTCCCCTTCCTCCTCCTCCGACCCTTCCGGCCCACTCTATTCATCCGGGTGAGCCCTGCTGCACTGGCCGACAGGGCGCAGGCAGGGACACCCACCCGGCCTCGCCCTGCTCTGCGGGGGGGAGACTGCACGCCCAGTGGGCCCTGTCATGAATAGCTTGGCAGTTCCCCCGCTCCCCCTCTCCCTACACCCAATCCCCACCGCTGCCACCAGGAAGCTGCTGCGTCGCGCTGTGGTGGACGCGATCCAGGCGTCCAATGCCACCGATGTGGACGTGCAGTGCGGCTGCGACATCTGCCCCAAGGCCCTGCCCCACTCGGAGGTGCTGGCGCGCATGCGCGCCTCCCGCTACTGCCTCGCACTGCCGGGTGACCGACAAGCCAGCCGGCGCGGCACCGAGGCGGCCCTCTCCGGCTGCATCCCGGTGATTGTGGGGCCGCCCTGGCACACCTTGGTCCTGGCCGACGAAATCGACCACGCCGCTTCCAGCGTTTTCATCTCCGTGCGCCACGTGACCTGGGTGGTGGCCAACACCTCGCTGGCCAGGTCCGACAATCACCCCAGCGTGCTGACGGCCTGGTACCTGGACACCGACCTACCGCCCGGACAAATGCTGCATGTCGACACCCTGGACGAGGTGGTGGACGTGCTGCGCGCGCTGCCGCCCAAGGTCCTGGCCGCCAAGCAGGCGGCACTGGCGCGGGAGGCCTACAAGCAGTACTGGCTGCCGGCCCCGGGGGAGACCAAGTCGCAGCTCGGAGAGATTGTGGTGAAGAAACTGTGTGACCACGCCCAGACGCTCAAGGACCGTGGCATCATTCTACCGCACCCCACCCCGCTTCAGGGGAGGAAGCTGTTGGCCGAGTGACCCCTGCTTGCCTGCACGTGTTTGTGCTTGACCGTGAACAAGACTCCGATGCACATTTTGCGTGGACTTGCCTGTTACCCACAATGCTTGTTGATGGCAATGTTATACAGACGGTGTGCTGTATGAACATGGTGAGGGGTCCCGAGCCAGTCTTTGTGAGTGACGGAGAGGAAGCCTGAGGATGTCTGGAGTGGCCCTCCCACACTGATGACTCGCTCGTCACCAAGGCCGGCACATGGAAGAATCGGGGCCGCTGTGTGACGCTAAAAGCTACTGACTGTTTCCCCACAACCCTCAACCACATCGTGAACAGAATACGTCGTACAGATACAACATGAATCTTTTTAAGTGGGACATTTCTGTAGATCACCCCATGGAGGGTGTATCGCAAGGCTTTGGCCAGTACCGAGCCGCTGGGTCCGCCAGGAAGAGGGGCACACCTATTGCGCGCCGTGCTGTGAGAGATATCCATCACCTGAGCGGCTCGAGACGCCGGCCCCAGTCCTGCCCTTGGTTGCCGTTCCCATTGGCGAAGTGCTGCCTGAGAAGAAGGGGCGGTGGCAGAAAACCTAGGAAAACGCCGAAGTCGTTCGCGATGTCCGATTGTCGCACGAATGTTTTGGCTGTCGTCCGGGTTCTCATCTCCCATCCCATTATGTGACTAATGCAGCGAGCATGTTTTGGGGCCAGGTGGTTGCCATCAAGACCACTCATTGCTTCTCAAGGACTTTCCTCCAGGCTGAAGCCACTCGCCGTTGGCCAACAGTACGTTACTCCTAACTTTCTGTTCTACTCATAGAAACGCTGCTCATATCCCTCTCAAGCATTGTGTCAATCTCATCACGGTTCTCTCCACCTGTGGCCCATTGCAAGGCCGGCCCATGGTTGAACCTGATGGGTGCAAGCCCGGGGATACAATCGAAGAATCCTGAGCTGGCTCTCCAAGGGGAATTGAAAGCGCAAAATTTCCAGAGCGACGACACCATCCGAATCGCGGTATCGACAACAATCGTCCTGGACATGGGCGCCTCTCACTTCCCAGAGCCCTTTTTCCTCGCCCGCCCACCGCGCTTGCCCGCCCTGGGCTTTGCCGAGGCGGAGCTGCCCCTCCCCAACCTGGCCAAGAGTGTGCGGGCGTGGGTGGGTCGAGGGAGTGGGGAGGGGCGGACACGGTGCACAGGTCGGGCGACGGAGACAGGCCGGCTTGCATGGGGAGCGGGCCCAACCCATTCCTCTGTCGCCCGGGGCCGGACCTGGCGCATGCCCCGTTCCAGACCCTGGGTGTGTCCCCCCCCACCCGACCACCCCCCCCACCAGGGGCCCCTTTCCCCCACTCCCTCCCACCTGGCAAAGGGGTTGTCATGGGCATTGAAGGGGAAGTCTCGGAGGAGGTCCGCCTCAAACAGGCCCTCGCAGTGCGCGCTCTCCGACATGTCCCACACCCGCCCCTCCAGGCAGCACAGCATGCACAGCGTGTCGGGCGACCAGCGGTTGTACCGCCGCTCCAGCCAGACCTCGCCCTCGCGCACTGCGTGCGCCGCGCCGCGCCCGCACTCGTCGCAGCGCCGCGCCGCGGCCGGGCTCCGGGCCGGCTCCAGCGGGCGCAGCACGTGCGCGCCGCCGCAGGCGGCGCAGGCCTGCAGCCGCGCGCCCGCGGCGGCCGCGGCGGCCATGTCGGCGGCGTCCGCGAACCCCGCCGCCGCGGCAAGGTCGTCGGCCAGGCCGGGGGAGGCCAGCAGCTCCAGCTCGGCGTCGTAGTCGCGGCGCCGCGCCGGGTCCAGCAGCGTGTCGGCGGCCTCCGCCACCAGGCGGAAGGCGGCCTCGGCCGCCTCGCCGCCGCCGGCCTTGTCGGGGTGCGTGGTTAGCGCGGCGGCGCGCTTGGCGCGGCGCACGTCCGCCTCCCCCGCGCCGCGGGGCAGCTGCAACACCTCGTAATAGTTGCCGGAGCGCAGGACGGCGACCACGGCGGGGGGCGTGCTGGGCGGCACCGCCAGCGCCGGCAGGTGGGCCGGCAGCGCATGAGGGGCCGGGGCGCCGGGGTCCGGGGCGCCAGGGCCCGGGCCGGGCCGCGTGCCGCCGCGCCGCCGCAGCCGCCGCGCCGCGAAACGCCACAGGAGGGTCAGGGGGATGACGGCCAGGGAGAGGGCTGCGAAGAGGGCGAGGGGGACGGCCCAGGAGACAAACCTGCGGCGGGCAGGAACATTCCGGTGGTGGGGAGCGGGGGCATGGCCAGGCCGTGAAGCCTGCGCGCCCAGCGCCCCTGGTCACGCAAGGAGGGAGGCGGAGCAACCCGACGGTGGGAGAGGACCGTGCCACGCCCCTTCAGACCTGAGGGCCAGGAGAGCTCCGGCCGTCGCCGCGCCGGTCCGCTCGCCGGCGTGGGAGCACTGCGTGAGGAAGGCCGCCGCGGTGACCGCGCCCCAGGCGCCGCCGCGGGCCGCCCACCTGCGATGAGTGGGCGGCAGGCAAGGGAGGGAGGGCCCGGGGTTGGTGCCAGCGGTGGGCCACCAGAGGCCCAGGAGGCGTGCCATGCAGCGAACTGGTGCGCTCCAGGACAGCAAACATGCAGGGATGCGGCCTGCAGGGAGGACCCCGCCCCTGCCTGCTCTTGGTGATGAGCGGGGATCGGGCACGTGCGATCATGTCCCCGGCATGAAGGGATGGCAAGGGGCAGGCCCAGGCCTGTCCCTGCGTTTTCATTCCGCGCCGTAACTCATTTCCCACCCCTCACATCCCCCTCTCTCCCACAAAGAAAGTACGCACAGGAGCAGAGGGACTGCCGCGAGCCTGGCCGTCCGGAGCTGAGTCTCAGGCGGCGCTTTCCTGGCATACGCCAGCAGACCTAGCACCGGGGGAAGGTGGGTCCACCATGCGGGGGTCCACAGCATGCGCAGCACAAGAAAGCGTGCCAGCTGGAGGCCCGAGACCGTGACCAGCCTGGATGGCAGCGCCGGGGGGGGGATGATGGGAGGGGATGAGGGCTGTAGAAGCTGCTGGAGGTTTGATCAGTGGCCTGTGAAGCATGTGCTGAGACAGGGCAGGCAGTGGACCTGTGTTTGAATGTGTCCTGCAGGGTTGGTGGAGTACATCGATGCGGCGCGCAGCATCGACATACCTTGAGGTCAGGGCTGTGCCGAGGGAAGCCGCAAGGTAGCTGTTGTAGGGCAGGAAGAGTAGGAGCAGCGTCTGGCATGTCAGGGCTGGGCGGAGGGGTGAAGGGGAAATGGACAATGTCAGGATGGAACTCAGCCCAGCTGTGGCAAGGATGGGACAAGGCTCTGCAACCCCACAGTCAGTACTACAGCCCATCTCAGCCAGAGCGCTGACAGGATGAATTGCCCAGGGCCCGCCGCCACCGAGAAAGCGCATTACCCAGGAGGCAGGAGGGGAGGGGCCCGGCGAGGGCCACAACCAACAGGGTGTGGGCGACCGCGATCCCGATGGACGCCACGCTCTGGTGGCCCTCCAGCCACTCTGCGGCAGCCCTGACCCAGGTCTGGCGCGACAGCCGGACCAAGAGCCGGTCGTAGCTTGCCCACAGACCCATCATGGTAGGCCTTTGGGGGCGCAGCCAATCAGGGTGCTGGAGGAGGCTGGCCCCAGGCGCAGGACTCGCTGGCGAGGAGCACACTTTAGACCAGTGAACCCAGGCAGCCCAGAGTGCAGCTCAGGGTGGTCTACCGAGCTCAATGAGCTGAGAGACTCCTCAGTGTCCTGTTGAATGATGTAAAGCTGGTTGAGCAATCCTGTGCAGGAGCCAACTCGATAACTTAGCTCCCTCCTCTTCAGATAATGCGCCAAACGGGCTCAGCAATGATCTTGCAACGAATAGGAGCCCATGTCCGGCGCAGTATGTCGTATAACTCACAGCTTGCGCTCTGGAGACATCTTATTGAACGTCATGGATGTCAAGGGTGGCGATCACGAGCTTTCCGGTCAGTGTACACCAAGGTGGGTGGAGGATATTCTGAGACCTGCAGTCCAGGTGAATAAAATGCTACATGCCTTTACTATGCATTCCTATCGGGAAGCAGACAAGCACTGAATGCCTTGGAAATTGGCGTACACTTCCCGAGTTGGGGGCCAGATCCTACCAGGGAAGTGCCGATCTGAACATTGCACGGGGGTAATGCGCCCTGCTCAAAAGGTGACCATTCTCCCGGAGTGTGCTAGTTGCATCTCCTGAAATAAGCAAGCACAAATCAGCTACCACACACGAACATCCAAGCGATATCCTGTTGAGGCAGGCGCCGCGGGGAGTGCTCCACTCGAGTGATCTCAGGGCTAGGATGTCGGACCTTGCGTCTGCACAGAGGAATCTGCAGCAGCTCGAGGTGTGTGGTTGGTCATAGAATGGTATTCAAGCATGAGGATAGAAGCTATTGAGCGTGACTCACAGAGCTTCCCCGCCCCGCCTATCTGGCTCTGCAGAGCGCTGTGCAGAGCGGGAGCGTGGACCAGGCCAACAAGCTGCTCTCGAAACTCAAGGCAGGAATGCGTAGTTATCACTTGCATCGATTGTGGTCGCGCGATGCCGTGTCTCACGCTGATATCGCCCCGTTCACCTTTCCCCCATCCCCTCTGTCCTCGCGTCCTGTGACTCCCTGCAGCTGGACCTCATCTCCTTACCCGCCCTGGCAGCCAACTCCCAGCCCAGCCCCACCACGACCGACGAGCTCCTTCTTGCACGTGAGACCTCGTTCTCCCTCAAAGTGCCAGAGGCTGCCGTGTGGCGGCGGACACTGACGCCCTGCTCACCCACCAGGCACCGCTCCTCGCCAACTTGGGCCCCTCCCCACCGCCGCAGGGGGCGTGTATGAGCAGGCGGTGCTGCTCGGGACCCTGCGCTCCGACTTGGTCGTCTTCCAGCGCAGCTGGAGCCAGCTGGCGCCGTACTACATCCCAGGCGACCTGTCCAGGAGCCTGACCCCCTCTCCACGCCAGGCCTTCCTCACCGCCCTGAACCTGCTGCGCCTGCTCTCACAGGCGGCAGTGGCGGAGTTCCACGCCGAGCTGGAGCTCCTCTCGGATGAGGTCCGTGGTGGGAGGGACAGTCGGGTGGACGCTGCCATGGCGCACCCAGGCATGCTGGGAAAATCGGTGCTCCTTGCCGGGCTACTCACAGCGAGGGCCGAAGCCTCAGAGCGCTGTGTGACCCCGCATGGCGACTGTGCCTGCACCCAATCCCCGCCGTCCTGCGCCGCCCCAGATCAAGGCTTCCCACGAGGTCGACCAAGATCATGGAGGTGGAGGCGTGGCTGATGGAGGGGGCCTACAACCGGGTGCTGGAGGCGCAGGACGCCCTTTCCACCTCGCCCTACACTGCCATCTTCCTCCAGCGCCTCACCGACACCGTCAGGTTGGTGGGCTGGGGTGGCAAGACGGGGTGTGCAGGGTCCTAAGGCGGTGGGCTTATCCTCTGCATGGTTTGAAAATGGGGGAGTCAGGGGCGCTCGAGACTGTGTCTTCGATGAGACTCGCCTTATCTGTGATTCCAAGGCACTGTCCAGCTCTCCACCCCCTCCCGCGCGCACCACCGACAACCCCCCACCCTCGACAATCACATCAGGGAGGAGGTGGCGGCTTGCTGCGAGCGCTCGTATGCCTCCCTGAACTCGGCCGAGGCCCTCAAGCTGTTCAGGCTGGAAAGCGAGGCACAGCTTGAAGAGCTGGCACAAGGCCATGGCTGGAGGCTGACCTCGGGCCGCGTGGAGTTTGCGGGCCCAGACGAGGGGGGGGGGCTGCCTGCCCCCGTCTCCCAGGACATCATCTCAAACTGCATGTTGTATGCCAAGGAGCTGGAGCGTATTGTCTGATGGTCGGTTGATAATGCGCTGGTGGGGAAGGTGTGTGAACAGAATCTGCCCCAGATGGGCCACGCCACACTGCGCAGCGTGAGGGGCACGGCCGGGTTGGGCGCCTTCCGTCTTGGGGGAATCGCAGAGTTGGACCTGGAAGCTCGGGCCCCGTGCATGTCATCGCGACAAGCATATTCATCTCTGATTGACTGCGGGACCAGGAACGTACCCCAGGGGCTGAGCGCTCGTCAGGGATCACTGCCGCTGGAACCGATCACAGGGAGGTTAGCCTCACGGGGCGTGGGCAGGGATGGCGAGTTCCGCCTCCGATCCGAGGGATGCGGCCATCTCAGAGTACCGGAACAAGCTGTTGCAGCACCGGGAGCTGGATGCACGGGTGAGGACCCTGCGGGAGCAGGTCCGCAAGTCCCGGCAGGAGTATGACAAGACGGAGGACGATCTGAAGGCCCTGCAGAGTGTGGGCCAGATCATCGGAGAGGTGCTGAGGCAGCTGGACCCGGAGAGATGTGAGCAGGGGTGTGTTGAGGGGCTGGAGAGCGGCCTGCCACCTGCCTGGCTGCAAGTCCGCTAACTTGCAACTCCTCCAGAACCCTCTCCCCTGTCCTGACACCACCTGCCTGGCCATGCTGCCTCCCTCCGCATGCATCTCGGTCTGACTCTGATGTGATACCTCCCCCCTCTCACCGCTTCCCTTCCCTTAACACACACAGTCATTGTCAAGGCCAGCAGCGGCCCACGGTATGTGGTCGGCTGCAGGACCAAGGTAGACCGCGCCAAGCTGTTGCCCAACACGCGTGTCGCCCTGGATGTTACCACCCTGACCATCATGCGCATCCTGCCGCGAGAGGTATGGGGGTCGGCAGGGCCATGGGTCCGGCTGGTGGACGGGGATGCAGGGACTGCCCCTGCTCACATGATGCATGTCCATCATATAACCCCTCTCCCCTGAGCACTGCAGGTAGACCCTATGGTGCACAACATGACCACAGAGGACCCTGGTCAGGTGGACTACTCCTCCATCGGCGGCCTGTCTGAGCAGATCAGGTGGGAGGAGCAAGGGGGCTTTCCATGTGAGAGGCATCCCTGCTCGGATTTGTAGTGGTTAGTACCATGTTTGTGGGAGCACAAGCTGAGGGCAGGGGCCTCACTGGCGAAGCATGGGGACCTTGCTGGAACAAGAGGGCTATCCTTGACAAGCCATTCCTCCCTCGTCCATGCAAACAGGGAGCTGCGGGAAGCCATAGAGCTCCCCCTGATCAATCCCGAGATATTTATGAGAGTGGGGATCAAGCCCCCCACTGGAGTCTTGCTGTATGGTCCCCCAGGTAGGCACAGGCCTGCAAGGCGCAGCAGCATGTCCTTTTCTGCAAGCCGGCATGGTATTCAGCCGGGCCCCTGCCTAACACCGTGTGTGCCTCATCGAGGGGGACATGGGGAGAGGGTCCTTGCGGCGTACACCCTCTTCATGACCATCCCTCCATGTCTTGCCTGTGCAGGCACGGGCAAGACGCTGCTGGCCAAGGCCATTGCTTCCAACATAGACGCCAACTTCCTGAAGGTGGTGGCATCTGGGGTGGTGGACAAGTACATTGGCGAGTCTGCCCGTGTCATCCGCGAGATGTTTGGGTGAGGACCTCGGGAGGAGAGGTGGGGATGGCTGTGCAGTTGCGAGCAATTCTGAAATTGAGGTGCGCAGCCAGGCCGTTGAACGGCTTGAGGCTGGGGTTCCACCTCGGCTCCAGCACCCCGAAACACCTCTGCGCATCATTGCTCATTCAGCGCACACACATATATATACACAGTTTTTGCACACTCACACAAATGCTTACAGGTACGCCAAGGAGCACCAGCCCTGCATCATCTTCATGGACGAGATCGACGCCATCGGTGGCAAGCGCTTCAGCGAGGGTGGGTGGGTTGGGCGGTGGAGGGCCCCCGAGTGTTGATGCTGCGCCCCTGACGGCCGCCAGTGTGGATTTCGGCCTGGGCCTTCACGCCTCTCCCGGTCGCTGGCCTCACCCACGGCCCAGTCGTGTGACTGTGGCATCAACCCATCAAATGACCGGCCCCCTCCATTGAACCCCCCCTTGCCAGGCACCAGTGCGGACCGTGAGGTGCAGCGCACACTCATGGAGCTGCTGTCCCAGCTGGACGGCTTCGAGTCGCTGGGCAAGGTCAAGTTGGTGGCAGCCACCAACCGCCCCGACGTCCTGGACCCTGCGCTGATGCGGCCGGGGCGGTTGGACCGCAAGATTGAGATCCCGCTGCCCAACGAGCAGGCGCGCACCGAGATCCTGAAGATCCACGCCTCCAAGATCACCAAGCACGGCGAGATCGACTACGAGTCCGTTGTCAAGCTGGGCGACGCCTTCAACGGCGCGGACCTGCGCAACGTCTGCACCGAGGCCGGCATGTTTGCCATCAGGTGCGGGAAGGGGGAAGGGGGGGGTGGAGTCGTGGGAAAGGCAGACTCGGGGGGAACAGGGGGAGGAAAGGGAAGCGATCGCATGGTCGTGGAGGTCGAGGGCCTGACCCATGCGCGGCACAACCCTGGCCGTCACGAGTGCGTTGCTCCGCCCAGTGCCGCGCTGCATGCTCGGGCCCTGGCTGCGCTGCCACCTTCCCCCCCTCGCATGCCGGGCTCGGGCCCTGGCTGCGCTGCCACCTTCCCCCCTCCGCATGCCGGGCTCGCGCTCGACGTGCGCCTGCGACCAGTGCCCCACACTTCACCGCTGCAGGGACGAGCGTGCGCCTGCGACCAGTGCCCCACACTTCACCGCTGCAGGGACGAGAGGGATTACGTGGTCCAGGAGGACTTCATGAAGGCGGTGCGGAAGCTGGCCGAGGCAAAGAAGCTGGAGTCGCCCTCCCCCTTCTCCTCTGACTTTGGTGACAAGAAGTAGGGGCTCAAATCGCATGGAGGGGTGGGCAAAGGGTATGGTGCCCGACTGATGCAAGAGCGACAAAAAAGCGTCGACAAGAAAAGATTATGCATGGCAAACACGGCGGTCATGCATGGAGAATGGGGGGCTGGTTGTGCTTGCAAGGTGGTGCGATGATGGTGAAGGTACGCAACAGGGTGGAGGAGCTGCATTCGTGCTCGGGTGGGCCTCCATCGTCGGACCCCTGGGATGGATCCCAGGACCACCTTGCCTGCACGAGCGGCGCGGGGTGGGGTGGGGGTGCGCGAGTGGAGGGGTGGTCCCCCATCTCCCCCCCTGCATTCCCTCTGCTGATCTACGACACGGCCACTCTGCTGCGCCCCCCTGCCGCGGGCCCGGGGTCGTGCATGCAACAAGTCTCGGCTGGCGGGCTGGAGAACGACGGCTCATGTGCGACCCCAGTCGCCGGCCCCGCCCTCGAGCCAGCCCGCGCCCGACACCTGCTCCAAGCCGCACGCCTCGGGGGTGCAGGAAAGGAAGACCAGCGTCCCACGCGCGGCCGCCCCGCTGTGGTGCCACTGCCAGTGCGGGGGCACCACGCTCCGAGCCTGCAGCGCCTCCTCCCGCGAGACGTCGGGCAGCACCAGGACCCCGTCCTGTGGCGGGTGCAGGAGACCAGGGTGGGAAGGGGAGGGAGGAAAGCACCATGCGCAGGGAGCAGGGTGCACAGGGGGCCTGCCAGTGGCCGGCGGCCGGCCGCCAAGGCCACGTCCCGCGCAATGCCCTTGGAGGGGTCTTCAGGCATCGCCCCGGGCGCCTCTCAAAGCCCCACCCACGCCGCGCACCACGGGTCTGAGGATGCCGACGGCGCGCTTCAGCACGGCGGCGCGGGAGCTGCGCCCGACGGAGATGAAGCGCAGCGCGGCGTCGGGCGGCACGGGGCAGTTGACGTAGCGCCAGCCCGTCGCGTGGGCCGTGTCGTTCGACCCCGGCAGGGGCACATACTGCACCTCCCAGCGCTTGGTCAGGGGGGTGGCATGCCGCTGCGACGGGGAGAGGCAGGACAGGGCTATCGGGAGGGCGAGTGAGGGGGGTTCTGGGGGAATGGTCCAGAGCCGGCAGTGGGTGGAGGATTCCGTTCGGGGTGGTGGGTCAGGCCTTGGTCTGCAGCCCCCCCCCCCTTTACCCGCACACCAGAGCATTCCCACATCCCCACCCGCTGCACGCGCTGTGCTATGGCAGCCACCGCGCCGTCCCGCTCCACGCTGACCAGGCTCTGCAGCCTGCCCCGAAGGAAGAAAGGCAGGCCAGGACCCAGGCCCCACTCCAGGCCATGCCCGGAGCTCCCTTGATCCAGGAGCAGGGAGACCAGGCGGGTGGCGGCCCTGGTGAACCCGCTGCTGCACAGGTCGGGCGGGAGGGCGGCGGGGGCTGGCGCGGGGAGGTCCAGGGCCCAAGGCTCGGGGCAGGCCGCTGCGGCAGCCTGCGCCTCGGCCTCTCGCACCAGGGAGGGGAAGGACTGCGCTCAGCGACGTTCCTGGGCAGGGTATCGGGAGATTCAGGGCGGGGAAGCATGAGGTGCGCGGGTGCCGGGCGGGAGCGCCGGAATGGTGAGGAAGGTAGGTGGATGGGGTGGGCCTGGCCGGGGGAGGAGGTCGAGGCCAACCACTCTGGCACGACTGATCATGCACTCCGGCGGGGCACAGCCCAACCTCCGGCCCCAAGCTTATGCATCAACTATACCATGAGGCTTGCCGCTCAGCCGAGTCCCGCCGAGCAGGGAAGTCGAAGACCAGGCTAGATACACGGTGTATGCAGCGAACAGGATGCCAAAAGGAAGGCACCATCCCCCAGTCCTGCCGCGATGCCCTGCGATCTGGCGCCTCATGCAGGTCAACGGAAGTCCAAAGGATGGAAGCCGAGCGCTGGGGGAAAATGTGGTCGGTCCGTGGTGCTAAGAGGTGCCTGCTCCGTAGGCCATCTGCCCTGCAGTGCCGGTGTTACCGGTGACCCTTGAAATGGACTTTGCGAGAAGAGAGAGCAAGGGACGAGGTTACCGGAGCTGTGCAGCGTGTTTTTATTGTCGATCCAGCGATGCCTCCTTGTGATGTCTGGCTGCTGGCCGCTAAGCCGGAGGGTTACCCGGTGCGCAGCGCGCGCATGGCAGAGGGCGAGGCGCATCCACTACAAAAATCACCATGAAAGACATTAAGGCTCAAGGGGTCGGATGGGGCTGGGGAATCATGGAGTAAGCTCAAATAGTCGACAAGACAGGAGAGATGCTTGGACCCATGCAGCTCAAGCTGCGCTCAAGCACATGTCATAGCAAGAAGTGCTGCGCAGCAGATCAAGGAGTGTGGGAAGGTGCATGAACTTTGAGCACAATCGTGTCGGTTGTGCGTAGGTCCGTCACAGTGCAAGTGTCCTGGCCGCCATCCTGAATGTTGTTGCAAACGAGATTGTCGCCCCAGTTCTCGCTCCCCGTGGTATTGCTCCCATGATTGTGATTGCCTGCGGAGTGAGGAGGGCAACCAAAACTCGAAGAAAGGCTCTTGAGAAGGCCAGGCCGAGGATTGGGGTTGCATGCTCCCTTACCGACGTTGTTGTTGCCATTGTTGTTGTGACCCAAGTTGTTGGATCCTATATTGCCGTTTCCAATGTTGCCACTGGCATCCGGTGTGCATTTGGGAATCCCTTCTGGCAGGCATTCAATCACCGCAATCGACTGGCAGGAGGTCGCCTCTGTCGGTGTACACATCTCCAGAGTCCCTGGATCCAGTGTGCTGATGCTGAACTTGCTGAAAGGCGTGCTCAGGGTGATGGGCAGAATTCTCATCGACCCTGACCCTGCAAATCCCTTCAACCTGTGGCATTTATAGGGGTACCAGCTTGCAAAATTAACAGTAAGTTGTTTCAATAGGGTTGTTTGATCTAATCTGCGAGCTCCATTGTCGAAAACACACTCCATACCGAAGTCTGAGCAGTGGCCTGGTGACAATAGGAACTCACCGACAGTAGGCATCGGGGCTGCTCGGACTCGTCAGATACAGAACCCCATTGTACCTGCCAATCATGTGGAGGAGGTTATATGGCTTAGCTCGGCAGCACCGGAAGGACAATGTCCTCTGCTTCGACGCACCGTCATCTCCGCCCTCCCAGTCCACTCAGCCATCAGCATACCACCCCGCGCACTCGATGGTGGGCAGAGCGATGAACCTTGTGCCAGAGTCGCAGGTCTGTCCCGGCGGCGGAGGTGAAGGTGGCGGGAGTGGGGGGCTGGGAGGGGAAGGAGACGGAGGATCAAAAGGCCGAGGGGGCCGGGGAGGAGGGTAGGGGGGCGCATCGAGGAAGTAGGTCTCTCCTGTTAGCAGGTCTGACAGCCGACAGCGGTCATTGCCTGACAGGTTGTGGCAAATAATGTTCTCGCCGGTGTTGTTGCTTCCCACGTTATTCCACCCTATGTTGCGGTTGCCTGTGAGTATCTCGTGGACATGGATCAGAGAAGTGATTTTCATGGCAGGCACAGTCACCAGCTGAACAACAGGTCTCACCTATGTTACTGTCCCCCACGTTGAAGTCTCCAAAGTTCCAGCTCCCCGCGTTGCCCGTTCCCATTCCAACAATCCATGTGAAGTCATCCGAACATTGATAGGCGCCCTCGGGAACGCACTCAACGAAGCGAACAAATTCGCACTGACGCTGACGGGGATCGCACGTCGAGCCATCCCCTAGATTCAGAACACGGATGTTGAAGTCAGGGAACATGTCCTTCGTCAGATATATATTATTCTGGTAAAATCCATCCCTGAACCCTTTCAACCTGTGAGGAATGTGCACAAGGACAAAATGGTCATGGCATGCACCACTGTTGCTGGGACTCCAGGAGGCTGGAACAGATCCCATTTGCCAATCAGCATGAGAATCATATGTAGGGTAGCGAGAACAACTCACTGACAGAACTTCCTATGGTTGTCCACCAGCATGATCTCGCCGCGGTAACTGCGATTGGGAGCGGGGAGCACGATAATGATGAAGCGCAGAGTGCCACACTTGAATGAGACTGCCGAGCCCGTCATCCCATGATCCCCCTCACGTGAACTCACTACACAGTAGGAAGGGCGAAGAGCGCGACCCCGGGATCGCAGTCCGCCTGCGAGGCAACATTTACTCTCTATTCTGATCATCCGGTGCGTATTTATGAGCATTATGCTCTCGGGTCATGCAGGTTTGCGACGATCACCGACAACCCATACCTACATGCGCAGTCTGGCAGATAGTCAAGGCAGCCAGAATCCACACAAGTGCTGCTGTGTTCCTTTTCAGAATCATAACGTACATGATGCTAACGTTACGAGAACATGTAAGAACTGTTTCTCACTGGCTGGGGGATGGAGATGGTGATTGTCAGCTACACGGCGCGAAGTACCCACGGACTCCACGGCTTTGTCCGCGTCCGTACCGGAGAGGCACGCGGGCTTGCATCCGGTCCCACTCGCATGCCAGCTGCAATGCGCCCAGGCTAAGCGCACTGCCCCGGACCGCGCTCTCGATTCAGTCGCAATGCAAAAGTGCCATCTTTGAGTCTATCGTAAATTGACCTGCTCGAAGGCGTGTTCGTAGTGCTCATCCGCGCAAGAGTATCTTTCAAGCCTGGGCCCCTGTCCTTCAGGATGGGAAGACCTGGCGTGCTGTCCCTCTCACTGGGCATACTGCTTCTCCTCTCCGTCAAAACCCGGGTTGCAGATGTGAGGATAGTAGTGCATGGATTCAAGGATCGGTTATTGGCATGAGGTGCACATCCTCTCCCTCGGGAATGAGCACCAGTGGATTTACAAATTGACCCATGCCCCCGACAGGCCGCCTGCGATCCCGGCATACGTTTCTTCGCCCTCCCCACAATTCGGTGAGCAGGCGCCTGAAGAGGTTCGAATGGTTCGGTGCGATTTCTCCGGCACCGGCTTCATCCCTTCCTGGCGATGACCTCTCAGGGCCGCCTCGTTCCGCACGCAGATATCAAGATTCTCTGCACATGGTGAATGACAAGGAAACCGACTTCTATTGCCGGTACGTGCACGCACTGTTCGGGAGGGCAGGAAGCTCAATATATACCGATATGAGTCTCACATTATTTATCATTCATCTATCTACTCTAGTACGGATGCGCTGCTGTGTCGAATTGAGATGTGCGTCCCTCGCCCTGCTCAGGCTCAAAGGATACAACGGTGGAGGCATCGTCATGCAGTCCTTGGATCTGAAAAATGATGGACCTTTCAAGGACTTTACCATAGGCACCGTCAATCCAGCCTCATTCACCACCTGCACCCCCTCCGCCACGGTGGTGTGCAAGGCCATCGCCCTCGTTCAGTGCCTCCCCAACGGTGTACCGGGGTGTGTGGAGGACCAGGATCACAACATTGGGACCGGGAACACTGGCAAGAATAACATAGGCGACAACAATGTTGGAGACCGAAACCACGGTACGTCCCATGCCAGGAGGGTTGATGCTGGTGGAGGTAATGATGGCAAGTTTGTGCGCCTGCTGGAATGTACCCCCATGTATGAATCTGTGAGGCGATTGCATAGACACACATCCACAGGAAACCACAACATTGGCAGCGATAACATCGGGACTGGACTGACTGGCCAGCGAATGTTATGCAACTTTGCCAAAACTGATCGGTGCCCGCTGCTCTGGCTGGCCACCAACGAGACGATCAAACTGTTCGCTCCCCCCCCCCCACACCCCCCTCCCCCCCCTCCCCCCATCCATCGCCGCCGCCGCCGCCGAAGCAGACTTGTGATCCTCGAACCAGCTTCTTTGGTCTGCCCACCATCAAGTAGGTCCTGCACATGGGTATGCCCAAAATGCCGCACCTCCCGGTGCTTTCCTGGCACACCCACAGCAGACCTGGTCTGGGCTGTGTTCCACATCCATCGCATGCTGCACCGCCTTGCAGGTACCAGAACACGACCTACCTGACAAGCTCAAGCAACGTCGACACCTACTGCCGGTGAGCAGTGTGCGTGAGCAGGGGATCATCGAGCTGATGTAGGGCTGCAGAATCAGGCAGCGTATGAAATTGAAAGGACTGGTGCTTGCCTTTCTGCACACGCTCCAACTCGCCGCTGACAGTCTCCTCCCTCAATGTCGCCGTATTCAGGCTCCAGGGCTTCGCAGGAGTGGGCGCGGTAAGGGAGGAACGCATCTTCAAATCGACGCCCTTTCCCCAATTCACTATTGAGGCGCTCGATCCACACACTCGGGAGACGTGCACGCCTGCGAATGACGCCCCGTGCCGTGTCATAGCGGTCGTCGAGTGCCTGCCCGAGGGAATCCCCAGGTGCCAGCCGGACGACAACGGCAACATCGGCAACAGGAATATCGGAATGAACAACTTGGGGCACAACAACCACGGCGACAATAACAGCGGTGAGCCGCGGTTGACCTTGGCCTGCAGGATACAATGCGAGCGGCCTTCTCAGCTCCACCTCCCTCCTCCACCACAGGCAACCTGAATCACGGGTCGCACGTCACAGGCTCAGAAAACTGGGGGAACTATCTGATATGCAATGGGATCCAGACAGGATCCCAGAACGAATGTACCATTGACTCCTTGGTGACATCAGAGACCCTCATCCTGGATGAGTAGGGCAACTCTTAGCCACCAGGCGCAGGGTTTGAAGAGAGTGGAGTGGATAGCATGGCGTAGCGAAAAAGTTGGACTGGGTCGGTGCAACGACCTTGGACGGCCCTGCCCTGGTCATGCTGGGATGTAAACGCACCCCCGCCTCTTTTGGTCCCTCGTTTGTCCTTGTAAGACAATCATCTCTACACACTTGGCGCCAGTCAGGCAGGTGGAGAGGATAATGACATCGGTTGATACGAGTTGAGATCGTGGGAAATAGATGTATTCTGCAATCCTGAACCCCATGCCTAATCATTTTGGTCGTATTGGGAAGAGTGCAATTAAGCAAAATCTTGCTGTCAGTGGCTCGAATTTTGCTCCACTGTTACAGCAGTGCAACAGAAGATCATTACTACAGGCAAGCAAGCAAAGTATCGCTCCACATCATATGGCCAACCAAACACGACCAAGGCAAGTGTCAGGGTGCACAAGTGGTGTCCCAGGCCACGGCAACGAGAACCCGGACGAGCAAAAGCGACCAAGCTATCCCAGGAACCCAAGCCATCAAGCTGTGCACATCTCAAGCCTGAGGAAGGACGTGGTGTCCCTGCTCGAGTGAAGGGTCGGGACTCAATGTCACGACTGCCCAGCAGGAGTCTGCCCGGGGTGCGATGGCAAGGGCGTCCTATTCCTTGGGAGGCAGGGATGCCTTCTTGTGGGGAGGTGGGGGCGCCTTCTTGTGGGGAGGTGGGGGCGCCTTCTTG
>NW_011934124.1:0-3024 GCF_000733215.1 Auxenochlorella protothecoides
ACCTCATTTGCTGCTCCCCCATGCACACACTAGCCCTCCCCATCCACCCCGCAGCCTCACCAGGAATCGGGACACGGAGCGATGGATTTTTACCAGCAGGGCGGCACGTGGCTCCGCGTGGTAGTCGCAGTACGCTTCGGCCAGGGCGCTGTACTGCCGGCGGCTCAGGCTGCCATCGTGCGCCCGGGCCAGGCGGACCAGCCCGGCGGCGGCCGCAAACCTCACGGCGGCCGCGTCGGAGCTGCCAAAGTCGGAGCGGTCACCTTGCAGTCTGGGCGAGTCGAGTGGGGACAGGGGTTGGCAGTCTGTGGAGCGATGATGCCAGGGGCGGGGCACACCCGAGAAGCCCCGCTCTCCCTGGATGCCACCCCGCACCCACCCAAAGTCGTCAAAGACGGGGTCTGTGGGGTCGTTGTTCGTCAGCGCCACCACCGCGGTGAGCACCCTCTCCAGCGCGGCATCGTGAGTGGGCGTCAGCTCATGCGGGGCGTGGACAGGCTGAAGGCTTGCGTGAGGCTCTGTGGTGGGGGAGGGTGCCGGGTCTGGAGGCTGGGGCGTTGGCCTGGGGCAGTGCTTCTAGGGATGGCTTTGGCCCCACACTCCCCTCTCCTGGGGGAGGTATGTCCTTGCAACCCCCTGGAAGAAACACAGTTTGCTGTCCAACCCCCCTTGCATATATGCGCAGGGGCTTGCCTTGACAATGAGGGCCTTGATGGCCACCTGGGGGCTGGGTGAGTCCCACGACAGCCCGGTCTGGGAGCTTGCCGCATCCAGGGGTCGGCCCCTGGGTTGACGGGCGGGAGGACGGCATGTGCATGGTTTGACTGCCGGCCATGAAACCCAACAACGACGCACACTGACACCACTGCTTGCCAGCGATCTTGACACTGCCAGGAGACCTGGTCTGGGTGAAACAGCGCCTGGCAATCCCTTGCTTGTCTGGACTCCCCCAAGCTCCCTCACGTGTTCCCAGGACGGATGTTTCAGATCCCCAGTACCTGCTCAGGTCGGCCGGGAGGAGCTCGTCAAGGACCAGCGTGACGAAGCGAGGCGCCAGGCCATCGAACGCCTGGGGTGCTGACCTGCCAATGCTGGAGATCACCTTGAGCCTCTGCTTTGACGGGGCGGAAGAATGGGAATCTGAAGGTTCTCCGAGCAAAAGAGCTGTGCCCAACGACCACACCCAATCCTGGGCATGCCTGTAGATTGTGTGCAAGCTGACGATGCAACCATGCCAGTCACTCTTTTGAGGGCCGAGCTCATCGCGCTTGCTCACCGTCGCCAGTCTCTTGTGATCCTCCAGGGTGCCCGGAATGGAAAGCACGACTTCCTCCCCCAAGGCGCTCAACATGGTCCTTGCCTCCTCCTGTGGCAGCAGGGCCACGGCCGCGCGTACTGCCGACTTGACCCCGGCCACCGTGCCATGCAGGCATATCTCCCTCAGGCTGGCCTTGACCTGACGGCAGGGGTTGAGGCGGATGCGTCGAGGAGGCCGGACTCGCTGCAGGACCAATCTGCCGGACAGCGCATCAGCACCACCTTGGCTAGGTGTGAGGGTGCTGGATTCTGACAATGATTCAGCTTGCGCCACCATAGAGGCGATTCGCAACGGCCTTGCCTCCCGGACCCCGGCACAGCTGACTGTACCTGTGGGTATGCGTCAGCAGGGACCTCCAGTTCGCGTCCCGCCTGGGCCAGGATCTGCGCCCCAAACTCTGCCACCTCAGCATCGTCGGACGCCAGCAGGGCGAGAAGGGGAGCTGAGTGAGCGCCCAGTAGCCGGGGCGCAAAGGCCGCAACCCCCCTGATCAGATCTCGGACTGGAGCGAGGAAGAGGAGACGGGTGTTGCAGAGGGCTGTCATTCGTCACTGATCAGATGCAAGGACTTCCCCGGCAGGTGCCAGCCTTCAGTCCCAGGCGCCAGCACAGATAAGGAGCCCCAGGCCAGGCCCCCATCCGCTGCCCTCCGTTGCACTCACATCTCTCGTCAGCCTCCTGGCCCTCCAAGGCCTGTCCGAGCACCTCGGGCGAGATGAGGTTCGGCAGGGCTTGCATCGCGAGCGCCCGTGCCACATCAGCGTGCCGCGTGCCGACACGCTGTGTCGGGGGAGCAAGGGGTGGGAGCGCCGCTTGGGTGCAAGAGGGCTCTTGACACAGCGGGATCAAGGTCCGGACGGCAAGAGATGCTCGTCAATCCCACGCAGTGGTCATCATCCCGTTCCGCCAACCCCCCTTCCGCCACACCCCCCCTCCCCGCTTCCACACATCATTCGGCTCCACCCACCCGGATGAGCTCGGCCTGCGCCTCCAGTCCCTGGCTCAGGGTTGAGCGGCTGGAGCTCAGGGTGGCGAGGCTGCGCATCACCGCCCGTTCCCTGCTTTCCAGCATCGCGACGATGCTCTCGGCCGCCTTGCCGTGCGTGCCGAGGGCCGCAGCCAGACGCTGGGCGTGCTGAGCCAGCGGGGACGCGGCGCGCACCTGACCCAGGGGGTTTGGCGCAGATGAGGCGCTGCTGTGCTGGCTCGCAGCCGCCACCCCCCGGGCGAGGCGGGCCTGGAACTCGCACTTGGCCCCCACCACGCCTCCGAACGCGGCCCGCTGGGCCGGGTCTGCAGTCGGAGTGGTTGAGGTGGGCTTTTCGGTGACGAACGCAGGGGCGGTGCGAACCGGGCCTCACTTTACTCGAGGGAGAGTCACGCGTGCGCCGCATGCGCCCCACTGTCAGGTGCGTGCGCTCCGCACCAGCGATCCCACGCCCACGATACGGGCCCCCTTCCCTTCACCCCCTGCCCCGCCAGCCAGCTCACCCAGGACACTCCACAGCCTGGCCCACCACTTGGCCACGGCCCCAGGCCCCTGCCTGGGGTCAAAGAGGCCGTGCAGGCAGAGCTGCTCCGTCGCGGCGGCCGCCAGCTCGGCGTCCTGCCGCGTCGCGGCGCACGCCACGCACAGCAGGACCGCCAACCTGAGCACCGGCTCGCGCGCGTCCGGGGACGCCTCCTCGCTGCGCCCGCGGCACAGC
>NW_011934124.1:4204-30466 GCF_000733215.1 Auxenochlorella protothecoides
CGGCTCTCCTCCTGGAGGCGGAGCGGGCGGGCCGCCACATCGGTCGCCGCCCCGCGCCGCGCCTCATCCGCCGAGGTGGCCAGCACGTCCGCCAGGGTGGGGAGGCAGGGGTGTGGTGATCCGGGGGACGCGGCAGTGCACCTGCATGTATTATGTGGAGTGTGTTTGGGGGAGGGGGGGGGGCGGCGGGGGAGGAAGTGGAAAACGGCGGGAGACACGGGGCGGGAGCCGCTGCTGCTGCTAGTGGCACCACCTGCACTCGCGGCCGCCCTTCGCCGTCCCTGACAAGCACCGGATTGGCTACGTTCAAACTCTCCCTCAACACCTCCTGGTTACCAACACCTCCCTCGAGCTTCTGTACCTGGTACAGGAGCTCCATGCAGTAAGTCCCAAACACCCCGGCCTCGGTGCGCCCTGCCATGGACTCTGCCATTTGATCCTGGATGCTGGGCGCCAGCTGGGCCAGCTTGAGGCCCAGCAGCTGCACCAGCAGCCGCCCCGCGGCGCCGGGTGCGGGGCGCAGCAGGGGCTTGAGCAGCGCCTCCAGTAGGCGCAGGTTGATGAGGTCGGCCTGGTCGGCAAAGGTGCACAGCATGCCCAGCATGCTGGGGAACACCTGCGCCTCGTTGGAGTCGCTGCGGGGTGAGGGGGGAAAGGGGGGCGTGGAGCTTGGATCGGGTATGCCGCGGGCCAGAGAAGGAGGGGACTTCAAGCGGCCTGCCCTGAATCACATCTCATCAACCCCCACTTCCCCCCCCCTGTTCTCTGCTACCCACTTGATGCTGGAAAGGAGGGAACTGATGAAGGTGCAGAGGACCTCGTCGCGCTGGACCTCGGGCAGGTCCAGGTCCAGGTCCATCGCCAGCACGCAGCATTTGAACTGGAAAGCACGAGGACGTCAGAGGGTCTTGAGGTCATAGCCAGGGGGCTTTCGTCCCCTCAGGAGCAGCACAGGCGATAGCTTGCAAGATCCAACATCACGCCAGTCTTCTTTCTTGCAAGGGATCCAGAAATCGATTCACGCCCTGGCCCCCCACCTCGTGCAGGGTGTCCAGGAGGAGCAGGTGCTTGGAGAAGAGGGGCGATGCCGGGTCCGCAAGCCCACCGAGCACTTGACTGAAGAGGAGGAAGACGCGCTGCATGTGGTTTTTGGCAAGGCTCTGAGCGAGGGCGGCAGTGAGTATGGGAGGATCACCGTCCCAGCTGCAGCTTGCATCAAGATCACCACCCGCCTGTCCCCACCTTGAGCGTCGCATTGTCGTATGGGCACTCTGGGGCGTGAAGCTTCAGTAGGTGGCAGAGGCAGCATGCCGTGTAGAGCTGGACCTCCTGTGGCGGAGGTGATGAGGGTGGGGTGAATATGAGAGGCTCTTCATCGAGGCCTATTCTCAAGTCATGGTCACACCTGGTGGACTCACCGTGCTCGAGTGTCTGAGGAGGGCGTCGGAGGACAGGGCATGGCAAAGGTCTGCCGAGGCGGTACACACCGCCGGGTCGGCCTGCTGCGAGGAGCTCAACGCCATCTCCGCTTGCTGTGGGACAGACACGGTGCGAATGGTTTTCACGTATTTTTCGCACGGGTCCTGGACGCGAGCGGCACTCCTTTCAGCCGAATGCATGCCCACAAGCTGCGTTCATGAGTCCCAGCGACACCTTGAGTGTTTTGAGGATCACGTCTTTCGACTTGTCGCGAATGTCGCATAACAATTTTCCGGCATCGCGCAAGGTCACTTGGGAGCGCGAGGACGCGTCATCCGAGGCCTCGGTGGGAGCTGGGGCCACTCGCTTCCGTGCCATGTTCGAGGGACTTGAATTTCAAAGATCTCCGATGGGCATACTCGGGACGGCCAGTCGCGCTATAATGAATACATTGGGCAAAGAAGAGTGTGTGGACAGGTTATACCAGGGGCGATGGTCCCAGCGGGGAATACCATCATTCCGAGCTCTGTGATACCATTCCTCGACAGCTTTCCCGCGTTCGAAACTATATGGAGATCCGAGAGGAACGAACAGAGATATACTGCATGTGGAAGACTTTGATGGCTTTGATTGCATTGAATATATACGCAAGTATCCTTCCTGTGTGCAGCACATGTAGGGAAGTTTCTTCAATAAAAGCCTCTTTGGGGGCTGGCTCACGAGGCCTTGCATGCCGACTTCCCTGGGAAATGATGACCATGGCATACTCCAAACAAGCCTTTTCACAAATCAGTTACCAAGATTCCTGTATTTTGCAGTGTCTTTTTTAATATGCTCTGAACGGGGATCACTAAAACTGCTTAGTTGGAGTGAGAGATTGTTTTACAATTAGCACTGCATCCATAAGGAGATCCCTTGAGATCGATCATCACACGCTGTAGTTTGCACTGTGAGGATTAAAATGTGGAAAGTCACTCAGTCGAGAGTGCAGAAAGTGTGTCCACAGGGGAGGTTTATGGGTTCAGGGTTGCAGCTCCCCAGAACTGGGGCGCCCTGACCGAGTATCGAGCATCGCGACAACCCGGATTTCATACAAGAGCACTTCTTGCACTCGAAACCGCAGACGGTGCAGGACGACAATAGGCGTTTGACATCCGTCGGAAGGAAGTCGAGGATAGGGTCAAGCCAATTGACATGGCCTCGGGAAGGCGTCCTCTGGCAGAGGACAGAGAGGAGGAGGATGTGGAGGAAGAGGAGGAGGAGGAGGTGCGGCTGGGGAGCCTCTGGCTTGGCAATGAAGTTTCAGACCGTGCTATGGTGCCAGTAAAGTCTGTCTGTCTCCTCATCCATGCACAGGAGCCTGAGGCTGAAGAGGACGAGGAAGACGAGGAGGAGGATGGCCTCGGGCGCCACAGGAGCGCTGCGCGGAAGAGGGGCAAGGCCGCGGCCTTCATCGATGATGTGGCGGATGAAGACGACGAAGAGGTGATTGGGGCGGGATCGCTGGTGTGCTCTGTCGTGGTGGATGTTGTGGGGGGTGGGTGGGTGGGTGGGTGGGTTTGGATGGCCTGCTCTCCCAACACGTTCCTTGACAAGCTCCCACTGGTCTGGCGCAGGATGAGGAAGCCTCCAGGCAACAGAAGAGGTCTGTTGGGTCTCACTTGTATGGCACTTGGATTAGTCAAGTCCTAGCTAGGCATGGCGCGGTGCTGGGTGTAGGGTGCGCAGTGATAGCCTTCACCCAACTACCGCCTTGATTGAATCGTCCCTCCCCAGGAGTCGCTTCATTGATGACATTGCCGAGGTGGATGACGACGACGAGGACGACGAGCTGGAGGTGGGTGGCATCGGTGCCGGCCTGGTCTCTCATAGGGTCCGCATGTGCATTGTTGGGCCATGATATGCGCACGCAAGACCCTCTTCCCACCCTCACCGGCATCAGGAGGAGGGCCTGGATGACCTCATCGACGACGCGGGTGAACACGTGCACGACGCCGCTGACATGATTGCCATGCGCCGCCAGATGTGAGGCCCCTGGGAAGGGGGTCTGGTGCCATGGGCGCTGGACTCCGCTGCGGGTGACTTCCTCACCCTCTGTGGAGCGATGGTTCGCATGATCGACGAGCGCGCTCAAGCGCTGTGCATCCAGCCATCACCTGAATCCTGAACTGCATGCAAGGCAACTCCCACACCATTCTCCCTTTCTTCGCTCTGTACCACCAGGCGCGAGGCGGAGATGCAGGCGGCCAAGGACGAGGAGATGAATCCGGAGGAGCTGCAGGCCTACCTGAAGGACCGGTACGGCGGCCAGTCACACTACCCCGGCACTGGCGGGGCGGGGACGGAGGACTTTGGCGCGGTGGCGCAGCAGGCCCTGCTGCCCAAGCCTTCGGATCCCAAGCTCTGGGTGGTGCGGTGTGCAGAGGGCGCGGAGCGCGAGGTCGTTGTGTGTAAGTCTTGGAGATCGGAAGGGGAGTGGGTTGGAGGGCTGGGAAACCCAGACAGGGCGCGAGTGACTCGTCGCTCGGTGTCCGAACTGGGTGTGACCGCTCCCTCATGCCACCCGCAGGCCTCCTGCAAAAGTGCTATGACCTGGCGCAAAAGGGGCGCTCCCTGCTCATCAAGTCTGCCTTCTGCCAGGACCACCTCAAGGTGGGTGTGGCTGCGGTGCGCAAGCCCGCGCAGCCAGCCATCAGCCCGCACATGCAGCGGGTGTGCCGTGCGCATGAGACCCTGCCGCGGCATGTCTTGTTGTCCAGTACCCTTTCATCAGCAGGAGACACCTGCCCATTCCTCCTTTCCCCCCTTTCCCAACCCCCAGGGCTACCTGTATGTGGAGGCGGTGAAGGAGGCGCACGTGGCGGAGGCGGTGCGTGGCATGCGCGCCGTGTTCAACTCCAAGAAGCCGCGCATGGTCCCCCTGGGCGAGATGACGGCGGCGGTGGCGGTGCAGGTGACCGCGGCCCGCGGCGTGGACGTCGGCTCCTGGGTCCGCGCCAAGGCCGGGCTGTACAAGGGCGACCTGGCGCAGGTGGTGGACTTGGACGCCTCGGGCGCGCGCGCCACGCTGCGCCTGGTCCCGCGCCTGGACCTGGCCGCCCTCTCCGCGCGCCGGCCCGAGGACGCGCGTGCCAACTTTGGCCGCGCGCCGCGTGTGCGGCCGGCCGCGAAGGCCTTCAGCCCCGATGAGGTGTGTGAGACTGGGGAAAGGGGAAGAGGGGGACGTGAGGGTAGGGGGTTCAGCGTGGTATTGTGGGTATATCAAGGACCAGGCTGTGTGGTTGCATGAATGCGCAGCGTGCCGCCCTGACGAGGGTGGCAGAGGCAGGGGTGCACCGCGACGGAAGAGCAGAATGGGGAAAGACCCGCGGCTGCCATCATCACACCCAACCATACACCTGTCCAGCACCTCAGAACCCTCCCCCAAACATCCATCCCCTCATCCATTACATCACCCCCCCCCAAAATACAACAACAACAACAACAGGCTCGGCAGTACAAGACGCTGGACGTGCTGACTCAGCGCGACCGCACCACGGGCCAGCTGGTGCATGTGCTCAACGGCTCCCAGCGCTTCAGCGAGGGATACCTGATCAAGAGCGTGGCGGTCAAGGGCCTGGCCCTGGAGGATGGCCTGCCCCCACTGGACGACCTCCAGCGCTTCCAGGCCGCGGCGCAGGGCGGCGGTGGCGGCGGCGCGGGCGACCGCGCCGGCGCCGCCGACCTCGCCGGCCTCGTGCAGTCGCTGACCACTGAGGGGGAGGGGCAGGGCGGCGCCGCGCCCACCCGCTTTGCCAAGGGCGACCTCGTCCTCGTCGTACAGGGTGGGGGGAGGGGGCCCGGGTGGTTGACGGGGTGTCACTTTGTCGTGGGGATTGCGGTGGAGAGGAGCTCTGGATCGTTCCGTCGGGAGTGGGGTACTGCTTGGCATGCCTGGCAGGGCATCACCCCAGGGTAGGCGCCCGTCGCCCAGCATGTTTCCCGTGCCCGATGGGCCAGAGCCCGAGCATCTGTGCAGCACCACGACCCCTCCACCTGTTGCCGTACTCCACACACTCATCCTCCAGGCGACCTGGCGGGCATCCGGGGCCGCGTAGAGGCCTTTGGCGAGGACGGGCTGCTCATGGTCGCGCCCACCGACTCCAAGCTCCCCGGCTTCACCGAGCTCATCGGCCTGCACCCGCGCGAGATCCAGAAACACTTTGAGGTGGGTGTGCAAGGGCTGGAGGGGCAAGGACCGGCCCGCTCTTGCGTCGCCGGTGGCTGCAGACCGGCCTCTGCTTGGGTCCGGGTGGCGCTGGGGTGGAGGGGAGGGGGTTGGGCGGGCAAAGCCCTGACCCCTGAACCATTCAGAGATGGTGGCAGCTGGTTCAGCACACCTCGTTGTCCCTCGCAAGGCACCGCGTCGTTCACCTTCTCCCCCCACACCGCCGACCTCATCATCTCCCAACCCCACACACACAAAACCCCCTGCAACTGCGCGCAGTCTGGCAGCCACGTCAAGGTCGAGCACGGTCAGCACATGGGCGAGACGGGGATGGTGGTGACGGTGACCGGCCCCATTGCCACCATCTTCACCGACGTCTCGCGCCAGGAGATCCGCGTGTTCGTCAAGGACCTGGTCCAGGCTGTGGCCGTCACCAGCAGCGTCGACACGTGCGGAGCGGGGTGGTTTGGGGGGCGGGGGTCGCCTCTTTGGGGCTTGGGATGTCCTGGTCTGAAGAAGGGGTCAGACTACCCTATGAAGTTTGGGTCTCTGCCGAGCTTTTGCTGAAGTTCGAATACCCTGCCAGCCTTACAGTCACGCCAGGCCGTGCCTCGACTGCTTCTTGAACCCCAAAGTCGGACACCCCAGAAGCTCCCTCCCCGCTTGACAACCCACCAAGCAGCCTCCCTCTCCATCAACCCCTCGCCGCAGCATCGGCGGCTACGAGCTGCACGACCTGGTGGCCTTGGACGCGACCACGGTGGGCGTGATCGTGGGCGTGGAGCGCGACGCCTGCCGCGTGCTGACCAACCAGGGGCGGCCGGAGAAGCCTGACGTGCGTGTGGCGCTCCTCCCCGACCTCAAGCGCAAGCTGAACAACCGCAAGGCGGGGGCCCAGGACGGAGGTGCGTGTGTGTGGTGGTGGCGAAGGGGGGGCGAGGGGCGTTGGGGGGAGCCTGGGGAGTGGAAAAGGGGGGGGGGGGGGGGGGGAGCACGACATCCTGCTCGAAGAAGGGTATGCTGGGCTGAGTGCCTCCTGGGGAGCGAGACAGCGGTGCTAAGCCATCGGTTCAGGACCCACCACCCCTCACTCCGAGAGGTGGTGTCCCACAGTTGTTGTCATTGCCTCCCCGCCCCGTAACCGCTCCCCCACTCCGCACTCCCCCGCCCCCAGCCCGGAACGAGGTGGCGGTGGGGGACATCGTGGAGGTGGTGGATGGCCCGCTGCGAGGAAAGAACGGCACGGTACGCTACGTCGTGCGCGGCTTCCTGTTCCTGCAGAGCCGCCAGATCCCCGACCACGGCGGCTACGTCTGCGTCCAGGCGCGGCACTGCCGCGTGCGCGGCGGGCGCAAGCCGGTCAGCACCAGCAACCCGCTGGCGACGCCCGCGCGCCTCGGCCCCGGCGGGCCCGGCGGCGGCGTCATGGCCTCGCCCGCGCGCCAGTCCGGCGGCGGGCCCCCGGGCTGGGGCGGCACGCCCGGCGGCGGCAGCGCCCCCGGCACCTACGCCGGCCGCGTGAGCACGGGCGCGGACCGGTTGCTGGAGGGGCGCGTGATCACCATACGGCAGGGCCCCCACCGCGGCATGCGTGGGCGGGTGGTCAGCTCCACCCCGGCCCACCTGCGCATGGAGCTGGAGGCGCAGATGAAGACTGTCACCGTCAGCCGGGCGCACGTCGCGCTGGAGGACGGCGGCGTGCGCGGCGGCGGCGACGGCGGCGGCGGCGTGGGCGGGTTCTACCCCGGCGCGACCCCTGCGCACCACGGCGTGGGGGCCACGCCCGCGCACTGGTCCAGCGTGGGCGCCACGCCCCTGCACCCCAGCGCCACGCCCTCGCGCGAGGCGCTGACCAAGACCCCGGCATACGACCCCGCCTGGGCAGCCACGCCGGCGCACCCGGGCTTTGCCGCCCCCTCGCCCTACCACCTCCCGGGTGAGACGAGAGTGTTTGTGCGTATGTGTGTGTGTGGGGGGGGTGGGGTGGAGGGGGGGGCCTGTAGGAAGGGGGTTTGGAGAGGGAGCAGGATCGCGTGGGAGGCAGTTGCAGGCACAGGCGCGATCCTGATGCAGGAGAGCAGTATGGCGTCGCCTGCCACCGGTCATGCACCCGCTGCAATGCATTTCCGGCGGGGTTGGGCACCCATGCACATGCCCGAGATGCCACGCTGTCCATCGAGAGTCTGGCCTCGACGCCATGCCCACGACACCGCAACCACCCCATGCCAACCCTGCACAGGGTCGCCCGGTCGCGGTCCCACGCCGGGCATGCGGTACCACATCGACACCCCGGGGTCGGGGCACCTGGCCCCCACGCCGGGGTCATACCTGCCCACGCCGGGCATGGCGCCCAGCCCCTTCTCGCCCGCCCCGGCCCTCACCCCGGGCCTGGCGGCCACGCCCGGGCTGAGCTACGAGGCGGTGCCGGCGGCCGACTACGGCGCCGCGCCGCGCGCCCTCGGCGGCGCCGCCGTCGCCGCCGAGGGCGCGGACGCGGCCCGCGGCGACGCGCTGCACTGGGTGGGCGTGGAGGTGCTGCTGCCGGGTGGCGAGGCGCGGGGTGCGGTGCACGAGGTGGATGCCGCGGGGCTGCTCGCGCGCGTCGCGCCGGGGCGCCAGGGCGACGGCGGCGCCTGGGGTTACGAGGGCGCGGAGGCGAGCGTGGAGGTGCCGGTGAGGGACTTGCAGGCCGTGACCCCGGCGCGGACAGACACCGTCAAGGTGGGTGGAGCAGGGTGTGGGGGGGCCGGAGTGGTGGAGCCGCGGGGCTGCTCGCGCGCGTCGCGCCGGGGCGCCAGGGCGACGGCGGCGCCTGGGGTTACGAGGGCGCGGAGGCGAGCGTGGAGGTGCCGGTGAGGGACTTGCAGGCCGTGACCCCGGCGCGGACAGACACCGTCAAGGTGGGTGGAGCAGGGTGTGGGGGGGGCCGAGTGGTGGAGCCCAGCGGGGTGGTGGAGACTCGGGAATTGCAAGGGCTTGGCTGCTGTTCAGGCAGCGCTCCGCGCGGCCGTGCACCCAGTGCCCCCCGGGTGCGACTGCCTGGCGCCCCGCCGCCCACCACACCTCGCCGATGCACCCTCACCCCTGCCCTCCACACGACGCAGCTGCTGCGCGGCGACCTGGCCGGCCGCGTGGGCGAGCTGGTGGGGACAGACGGCGGCGACGGCATCGTGAAGCTGGGCCCCGAGATCAAGATCTGGGAGCTGGCGCATGTGGGGCGCGTCGTCCTCCCCGCGGCCTGACGCGCTGCAGCCTGTGACCGGGCTCCCCTGCGAGTGTGGTGCTCCGTGCCTGTTGTGATTGCCGAGCAGGCGTAGACCAGAGGGGGTGGTGCTGGGAGAAGAACCCACGTGGCTCCTGACCACGGGACGGCGATCCGCCTAAACAGCATGCGGTCGACTCCCTGCCCCGTCAACATCCTTACGCGAATGCACAAGTAAACTGGTATGCCGAAGAAACCCCAGGGAATCTGCAAACAGGTCAGCCGCTGGCTGTGAAGCACGCGTTCCCACCACCGTGATGGTGTGCATACGGCCTGCTGTGGTCGCGGACCTGCTGCAGATGCAGCGGTGCAACCTGATGTGCTTGCCTGAGAACTACCAGCTCAAGGTGGGGAATGGTACCATGGGCCAGTTCAAGCCCCCGTACTGGGCTGGTACAGGGTGGTGTCTCTGTGGCGACTGGGGCTGCCTCTACTCTGTGCTCCACTCCCCCGCTCACTCGACCTCGTTTCACACACACCCTACAGTACTACTTCTACCATGCCCTATCGTGGCCACAGCTCCTGTATGTGGCTGAGGACTACGATGGCACCATCGTGGGCTACGTCCTAGCCAAAATGTAGGTCATGGTGGGGCAGGTCCCTGCTGAAGTGTCACAATCGAAGCCGCCCACCATCCCACTGGTGCAATCATTTGAAGAATCCAACCCCTGTTCCACCCCACCCTCTGCAGTGAGGAGGAGGCGTCAGAGACGCACGGCCACATCACCTCTCTAGCCGTGGCCAGGAGCCACCGCAAGCTGGGTCTTGCCACCAAGCTCATGACGGCTGCACGTGAGTGTATGGTGCCTGTGATTCACCGCACTCGAATCTGGATGCCACTCCACTCTCTGCCATACATGCTACCCCTTGCGAAACCGGCCAACTCATCCCCATCGCTTGCGCAGATGCCGGGATGGAGGACACATTTGCGGCCCACTATGCATCGCTCCATGTGCGAGCCTCCAACCGCGGCGCCCTGCATCTTTACATGGACACCCTGGGATACGAGTACGTGGCGTGGTGTCTTCCGCGGGGACAGATTGTTGCTGGGGGTGTCAGTCAGTGGAGTCTCGGTGCAGGCTTGGGAGATCGATTGCTGTGTCACCCCAGGGTCACGCCTATGGCGAAAAGGGGCACAAGGCCTCAGGTGGCGTGCAGTGAGGCGCTGCACAGGCCAAATGCAGGCTGCGCCTTGCTCATCACCCATCCTTCCTCCCGGGACCTTTCTCCAGCCTCTGTGACCGGGAGGCGCAGTACTATGCAGACGGCGAGGACGCGTTTGACATGCGGAAGCCGCTAGCAGGGTTCAAGAACGTAAAACGAGGGAAGGGGAAGGCAGAAACGCTCCCAATTGGAGCTCTGGGGGAACCCATGCCCCGGACTTCCTCAGATGCCGTGCTGTCTGCCGAGGCTGGCAAATCCGTGACTGCATAACGGGTGCTGGCAACGCTTGCTGATAAACATGTCTTGGGGTCTTCTATGCCAAACTTGTACAACATCATAGATTCAAGAGCGATTGCTCGCTGGAACAAGGGCTCTGGGCGACCTAGCAGGAGCTTCCTGCCTGGATGTTGGCTGAAGGCAGTTTTCCCGCTGTTGCCTGCACTCCAGTTTCGAACACGATGCAGGAGTGTCGGTTCCTTATAATGAAACCGATGGCGACTGCCGATGCGAGAGTCCATTTCTATGTCTACTTTCCATCGAATCGAGAACCACCTACAGCTTTTCATTAAGCACGTTGTCTTTGTATTGCCACCGAGCCTCGATATGGGACAACGAAACATACTTTGAGAGTGTCCCCGACAAAGCTGAGCAGGAATCTACATTTGCACTCACCCAGCAGGCGATCGCACGAGGTCTCAGGCGCCGTGCAGCTTGAGAGGCAACGATTATGGGTGATGGGGGAGCCACTGTGATCCCCCCTTCCCGACGGCCCGACGGCACGCTGCGCAAGGAGGTCCGGGTCAGGGCTGGGTACGTCCCCCAGGACGAGCAGCCTGCCTATGTTCCGCGCCAAGTACAGGCAAGATGCTGTTCCATGGGCATGCGTCACTCACATCGGGGCCCAAGATATATTGCGACCAGGGCAGTTTGCTTGCCACCTGACCCTACTTGCCCCATCCTCTGATCGCAGGCAAGACAAAATGTCCCCAAGTGCCCAGGTCTTGACGAGACTAGTCAGGGTGCGTGGGCGAATGATGTGTCAACCAACTGGGACTGCACGATTCTGGCGAGCTCACGGGCGTCGATGCTGATCGGTTCCCACTCCTGCTGCATCGCAGTTGCAGGCGCCCCAAAGCCGAAGAGCAAGGCAGCAACCAAAAATGCCAAGCGGAAGGAGAAGAAGGTAGACGGCGGCAAGCCCGCAGGAGTGACGGAGGCCCCCGGCAAGGCGGCTGCCAAGTCAGAGCAGGGGAAGACCCCTGCAGCAAACCCCTCAGACGTGGCGCAGCAGCTGGCAGCCTGCACGCTGGAGCCGGGTGCCCAGCCAGATGGCCCGGCCCCAACCTCAGCCCTTCGTGCCCTGAAGAAGAAAGTGAGGCAAGCGGAGGAGCTGGAGAAGGCGCAGGCAGCTGGTTCCGTCCTTTCCCCGGAACAGCTCCAGAAGCTCGGGCATCTAGAAGCATGGTATGGACCGAGGACGCCTGCCTTTGAGTTGGGGATGCGATGGAGGGAAGAGGCGGCTGGGGGCTGAGCAGGTCTGATGAGCTGCATCATGCGGCTCGCTGACTGGTGCTGGATCACTCTAAACCCTACCCCAGGCGAAAAGAGGTGCTGGACCTGGAAGCTGCTGCTCATTAGTCATCAGGGCACATGCCCGGTGGCTGGCCCTGTAGCTCCTCCCAGGGATCCCTCCTCTCATTGCCGGAGCGTGCTCTGCAGGAGTGACAGATTTTCCCTCACTCTCAAGGACATACGCTCCAGCGGGGACCGCATCGTGCCTGCACTGTCCATGGAAGCAGGTTGAGAGCCATGGACCTCGCCAAGGCCAGGCCAGCGCAAAGAGGTTCATTTCGGGGAGTGGAAGGCTAGGCAAACGATCAAAGGATGCGACGCCGCGGCCGGGGCGTCTGGCGCTTGAGCAGCAACGCCTCGTCGGCGTTGGGCTCCCGGCGCCCGCCGGTCGCCTCGGCGACGTAGGGCTCCTCGTCAGATTGACCCAGGGGCTTGACCACCAGGTTCCAGCCTGTCGGCGGCCGGCGGGGGAAGTGAGTGCGCCGCGACTTGCGCTGCAGACCGGCGCCCTCCTGTTGATTTGGGGCACAGGATTGATGTGAGGCACTCCTTGGCGGATGGATGCGGGGTGGGCCCAGCGCGTTTCGACAGAGGGCGTCGATCCTGTCCTCGACCCGGCCTGGGCTTCACTCGTGAGCCACAGCCTGCTTCCCAACATGTCGCAGCCACACTCCCGCGGCACCACCCACCTTGCCCAGATTGTAGGCCAGGCGCGAGGTGAATTCCTCCACCAGCGTCGCCTCCTCCGCCGCCGCCAGCTGCGAAAACAAAATGGTCACAGGCAGATTGATGGTTGTGCTCGGGCATCATGCACAGTCAAACCCACCCTGGCACCTCTCCATGCCTTCCTCTCCACGCCACGGTCCTCCCATACACAGCCTTCACCACGCACCCGCGCCTCAACCTCCTCCTTGCTCTCCAGGCCCAGCACCTCCTTGGCAATGGCCGGGGTCAGGTCCGCCTCGCTGATCTCCGCCATGGGCTTGCCCAGCCGCGCCTCCAGGCGCGAGCTGAAGGCAGCGAGGTCCATCTCCTCGTAGTTGGGATAGGAGGGCAGGATGACGTGGTGCCGCTCGCCCTCGCCAGACACGCCCACGTCCGACCCCAGCTCGGCGTCCTCCTGAGTGAATGCGGACCGGAAGAGGAGGGGCTTGGGCACTGGCGGTGCGGGTGGGAGTGAGACGGCAATCCCAGTGGCCCCAGGTTGAGCAACATCCAACCACCCGATGACCCCCATCCGAGGCAACATTCGGACGCAGTTGCCCTCCACCCCCCCCATCCCTCAGGACCCCTCCCCGCACCTCGGCAACGCGGAGTAGGGCAGCCCGCGCGTCCTCCGGTAGCGCGGCCGACAGCGCCTTGGCCTCGAGCTCCTTGAGGGCGAGGATGGCGTGCACTCGCTGCTCACGGACGCCAAACTGGGCCGCAAGCGCGGCGGGGCTGTTCCTGCGGTGGGATGAGCAGGAGAGGGAGATTGCCAACGGTGGAGCCTGGGGTCCAGCGGCATACAACAGGCACAGGGGGATCGATATAGAGGAATTGATGAGGCAGCAAGACCCAACGAGGGACAAGGGAGAGGGAGGTCGCTCGTGCACTGCGTGCAAGGCTTCACCGAGCAATCGAGCAGCGCTTCCAGAGGTGACCAGCACAGCTCGACCTCCACGACGTGGTCCCCTGAACGTTACCCCCTTCTCATAGCCGCCCGCCGCCAGTCTCGCAGCACACCTGACCGGGTCGTCGCAGTAGAGCTGGTACATGCGGACCTTGGTGGCAAAGGCGAGGGAGGCAGCCCTCCACGGCGCCACCGCCCGCCCGTCCGTCAGGTCTGCCGCCCAGTGGATGGCTGCAGTTGTTTGTGTGTTGGAGGGACAGTCGGACATTGCAGACGTGGGACACCTCGAAACCCTGCCCTGGCAGCGCGAGCTTACGACACCAGGGCACCCCAACCTCACATCCCTGAAACAGCCTGCCCTGCGCCGGGCTCACCCCCTCTGGACTCGTCCACGCCCAGGATCTCCCATGGGAGCTGGCCTGGAGGGGCAGTGTTCACCACCATCTCATTCGGACCTACACGACGAAGGGAAGGTAGAAGGGCATGAGCGGTGATATACTGACCATCACACCTTTGTTTTGTCTGATCTAGTTGCGCCGGGGGGCACTACTGGAGGGCAAAGAGCAAACTCTTCATCCCAATCCAAGCCCGATGCACCCACTCTGCCCAAAGCCAGCACCCCATGGAACCTCGGTCCAGCGGCTCACCCGAGTAGCGCTCATTCAATGACGCCCGCAGGGCCTCCAGGCCTGCCAGATCCAGGTCGGACAGGTTCTCAGCAATGGGCACGTTCTCATCCTCCAGCAGGGCAAACATGACATTCAGTGTCTCTGACAGCAGCCGGAGGTTGTCCTCAATCTTTGCAGGGTCTGCGGGCGACATGTGTTTGGAGGGGGAGATTGAGGCATGAATTGTGCGCCCTGGAGCGCGCACAACTGGGGTATGATATCCGACTGAAGGTAAAATAGCCAAGGGAGTCCAGCGCTGGGGAAGGCAGCTATTTCTCCATGCACTGTGAGACACAGCCTCTATGGCACTGTTCACATACACACACCATCGGGTTTCTGCTCTCCCGCTGGCTTTGCATCCGCAGACAGGGACTCTTGCAGCTGGCGCAGGAGGTCTGACTCGTTGTACCCTGCCACCCTGTGCATCAGGTCCCTAAAGGCCTTTGTGACAGGAAGCTCATTGCTGGCCAGGCCAGCCTCTGTTGGGGATGGGGTGCCATTATGATGAGGCTCAGCTGCACCTCCAAAAGACGACGAAAGCGTGACAAGGACAAAACAATAATTAATCGTATCACCTCACCGTTGACAACCAGGCCCTCTACGATGTCTTCGGAGTTTGGGCCGGTGGCCATCCCCAGCCTTGCAGCAGGTACTCCAAGGAACCCAGCGGACAGTCCCCATCCTCGCCGCGCCAGTATCAGGCCACTTCTACATTGCAGAAATGCCATGGCGGGGCCACCTGAGAGGACTAGCCTTCACTCTCGTCGCCAGTCGGGGCGAGCGTCACCTTAGTATATTGTATGCGGTGGTGCCGTCCCAATGAAAACTGCGAAGGTCGGCACCCTTTTCACGGCAAGTTATCGACGGCAAGGCACTGAAGCATGTGTGTTGCTTCTCAAACAAGCGATCGAGCGAGCCGTGGTTTGGGGAGGCCGTGCTGCGGCCATGCGTTGCTATGCTTTGCGGCGATCTGTAGCATACCCTGGCAGTGACACACTTACAATTCGTTCAACGGTTTACCAAATCATGACAGCGAAGAGATCCACCATGTGTGTCGGAGTTGGTGGCAGTCTCCTCGATCTTCGTGTCCCACTCCAAGCAGCCATTACTTTTGCTCTGCAGTGAGCTCGCCCTTCTTGTTATCGTCCCAGCCTTTCACCCAGTCCTTCCCCTGCGTTGCCCGGGTGCTCACGACGCTGTGCTTGTCCATGGACTGTTGCACGCTAGCGTGTAATAGCTGCAGGGCGGGAAACGAATAAGAGTAGAGGCTGAACTAACAGGACGGCAAAAAGAACTAGTAAAGCTGAGGATGCCCCAATCCATCTTCTCAACCGTACCCGCCAGCGCAAGCAATCCATGTACACTTGCCTGGTATGCCGAATTATTCCGTAGATGCTCAGGCGTGGGGAGTTGGTTCGTCAGCCACTTGAACAGGTCTGGGTTCTCCTATGGGTTGCACCGTGATGGAAAGTGCAGTCAAGATGGACGGAGGTGCTGCTGATGGGAGAAAACACCGGTCTGCAGTCTGCATCAAACACCTTCAGAATCTTCCGTAGTCATGCTTACCTCATCCAGCACAACATTGTAGTCCTCTAGTTGCTTTGCAGTCATGGTGGGGACATTCTGCTCAGCCCACATGCCCTGGTGTTGAAGGGTGTGGGGGTGTTTGTGGGTGTTTGTCAATGTTGTGGAGGATGCGAGACACCTTGAGGTAGATCCAACTTAGGAGGCCTCACGAGACCCAGTCCCATAAAATTGCATGCCTGTGGCCTCTATGGCTCCATGACCACTCACCATGAGCAGATCCAGCTCCAACCAGCCCCTCTGGCGACTCCTGTAGAGTAGCCGGTTCACATCCTGCCAGACACATGGGAGGCCAAGAACGGTCAGCAATGCTTCCTCCAGCTGGTCTATGTCACGA
Source organism: Auxenochlorella protothecoides (assembly GCF_000733215.1). Lineage (NCBI taxonomy): Eukaryota > Viridiplantae > Chlorophyta > Trebouxiophyceae > Chlorellales > Chlorellaceae > Auxenochlorella > Auxenochlorella protothecoides. Next base: position 20,030 of record NW_011934124.1, read on the forward strand.
ATCCATGGCTCAGTGGACTCTGGAACAATCTTCTCACCGCTCGCATCTGCTGGTCGTCCCCTGGGGTTGCCGTGATAGCGAGGTTTCGCAGGCTTGCGCTCGCGGGCGCCCTCGCCGTGACCAACATATGGCTGGCACGTCGAATAGCATGGATCAGCATGGTTGTTGTGTTTTATTCGACCTCTTGGGTGTTTGAATGTTCGAAGGACACCGATCTACATGGTCGGAGTAACCATTTTATTGAAACTGCTCACAGGACGACATTGCCTTGGACGTCTTGAAGCGCGCGCGCGCCTCTCATGGGGACGTCACGTCCATATTACAATATTATCTAATTACGACACGAGGGCACGCAACATACAAGGGATTTTAAACCTTTGCTGTGCACACAAATAATACAAGTCTAACGTGGACATGCAAGCGTCGGCTGTGGACGCTCCCACGGGCCGTCTGCTGCACCCACCTGCAAGGAATGGTGGAGGCGGTACCGCAGCTGATCTCGTGGCTGGAGTCCAGGGGCGGGCGTCTCCGTGACATCGAGGCCGGGGAGGTGGCCCAAGGTGGTCGAGGCATCGTGGCCACCCGGGACATTGCTCCCGGGGCCTGCGTCCTGGAGGTCCCCTTCCCCTGCCTCATGACATGCTCCAGTGCACTGGCCTGCCCCACGGTCAGCGCAGTGGTGAACGCTGGGCCACTCCCCTTGACCCCCTTTCAAGTGGGTGCATGGGTTGAAATGGGGCGTTCCTGTGTGTTGAACTGCATTCCTCGCTGGGATGGGGGACTGTTGGAGGTGAACTCCGGAATGTTTGCTTGCAGGGGTAGGGGTTGGATGCCATGGATGAGGTCATCACCCTCCCGACCCCGTCGCTGGGACCACCCAGGTGCTTGCACGGCTGGCTGCACGGCCCTAGGACTCCCTTATCCCGCTGCCTCCCACAACCTCACACCCAGGTGCTGACCATACATGTGTTGTTCGAGACGTCCAAGAAGGCGGGCTCGGCCTGGTGGCCCTACCTCCAGACCCTGCCGCACAGCTACACCTCCGGCCCCTACTTCGCCGCCTCCGACCTGGACGCGCTCGCCCCCGCCCCCTCCGTGCACCGCCGCGTGGCCGAGGCCGCGCAGCGCACGCGGCGCGACTGGCACGCGGCGCTCCCCGCGCTGCGCGCGATGCCCTTCCCCGACGATCGCTGGCGGCGGCTGGGTGCCTGGCGCTGGGCAGCCGCCACACTGGGAACGCGCACTATGTACCTGCCGCCGGGCTACCCCGGCCACGCCGGCGGCGGGCCTCTGGGGCCCGGGCCCGACCCTGGGGGGCTGACCCCGTTGGGCGACTTGCACAACTACGCGCCGCCGGCGGGCCCCTTGGTCCCTTCCCTGGTCGACTTGCTCCCCGGGTCTGTGGCGTCGCGGGGCGGGGCGGGGGGCGACGCCGCGGGGCGCGCTCGCGAGCCGCCCCCGCCCAAGCCCGGCGGGCCAGGGAGCGGCGGGACGGGGCGGTACGACGCTGACTCGGCGACGTACCGCATCACCGCGGGCCTGCTCGGCGTGCCGGCCGGCGCCCAGGTCTTCCTGGACTACGGGCGGTACACCAACGCCGAGCTGATGCAGCTGTACGGCTTCGTGCTGCGCGACAACCCGCACGACGCCGCGCCGCTGGAGGCGGCCAGCTTCTGCGTGGCCGCCCGTGGCGCGGCGCTGGCGCTGGGGCCCGGCGAGCGCTGCATCGCCTGGGGGGGCGCGCCCAGCTGGGGCCTGCTGCGCGCGCTGCGCCTGGCCGCCGCGACGCCGGCCGAGCGCCGCGCCGGCGCGTACCTGGCGCTGGAGGACCGCGGCATCTCGCGCGCAGGGGAGGCGCGGGCCTTCACCTGGCTGCGCGGCGCCCTGGACCGCGAGCTGGCGGGCGCCACCCCGGTACTGGTGGAGGGCCTGCGGCGGGAGGAGGCGGGGCAGGGGCCGCCCACGCCCTGCGCGGAGGTGGCCCTGGCATGGCTGAAGGAGCACGTGAGGTGGGCAGGGGTGGTCCGGTGGCTACCGAGCGCCCTTGAGGCTGGGGGAGGGCCGTGCAAGGTGTGAAGGGCTGGAGCATGCCCATGTCCCGCGCCCAGTCCCTGCCCTCGCTGGCTGGCACAGGATACTGCTGAGGGGACTCCAAACCTGCGACACTGTCTTGAGTTCCCTGGCAGAGATCGATCCCGAGCGCACCGGAGTGAGAGCAGGGAGTTAGATCCGCCGTGAAAACCTGATGCTAAGCTTGAGTACACCTCTTTGTTTTCGCCAGCGCGCGCGGAGCAGAGCTCTCGCGATGCAACATCGCCCATTTCTGACTGAGGCAGGCAGGCAGCCTCATGCACATATGATAAATAATCTGCAGTGCTCTTGCTCGGCTGCTCCTCCTGTCGTCTGTGATCATGGAAGGATGAGGGACTAGCAAACCAAGCTTGCCACCTGCAACCCGATGCCGGCCGTCAGAGCCCTCTTCGCCGGTGCCTGCAACGGCAGCATCGATGCCCTGTTCAAGCGTGCGAGCGCTGTAAATGCCTCCAATGGTCCCTTCGACCTGCTGATCTGCGTGGGCCAGTTCTTCGGTGCTGCAGGTAGGCTCCCGGAAGGCCGACACTGTCGTGTGCAGGCCCCCATTCACCTTCGAGCCGCGCCCTCCCACCCCCCTCGCCTACTCCCCTGCCAGGTCCAGATGACGGAGAGTACCAGGGTCCGCTGCTGGAGTATCTGACGGGAGGCAAGGCAGCGCCCCTGCCCACCTACTTCATGGGTGGCTGGGGCGGGGGGGCGGTCTCCGTCCTGGAGGCCATCTCGGCCGTGCCGGAGAGCAACATCCACTACCTCGGCCGCGCCGGGGTCAAGGAGGTGAAGGGCCTCACCCTGGCCTATCTGGACGGGACACACAATGCGGCTGCCTTCCGAGAGGTGCCAGACAACTCCGGATCTGCTCGGTACTACACCGAGGCTGACATCAAGCTCCTCCAGCACAGCCTGAGTTTGCAGGGTGACATCGACGTCCTGCTGACCAATGAATGGCCAGAGGGCCTGGCTGAGGGGCTGCCAGAGGGTGTGGCGCCCCCAGACTCGCACGGTAGGTGATGATTAGTTGCGGCAGGAGGGTCTGGCGGAGGACCAGAGGGCGACTCTACACCCAGTGGGAATACATTCCGCTGGCTTTAAGGTTTCATAAGCAGGGGTTCACGGTCAGCCTACGGCGCAGTGCCATGCCTGTAGCAGGGCGGGCGCCGAGCTGGCTAGCCAGACTCAAGCAGCCTCTCCTCACCTCGCACTCTCTCCGTGCAGGCTCGCCAGTCATTGCTGAGCTGGCGATGACGGCCCGGCCGCGATACCACGTCGCCGCCGGCAAGCCCACCTTCTTCGCTCGCCCACCCTACCTCAATGCGGACCTGGGGGCCGGGGCGCATGTCACGCGCTTCATCGGACTGGCCCAGGTGTCTGGTGGTGGTGGCTGTGGCTCTTGGAGGCTTGTCCTCGGGATCAGGCCGGCGAGGGGTGAAAATAGGAGGTTTGGAAGAACGTTGTTCCCAGGCTCCCACTGCCCATGCCTGCCTCGCTCCCGCCCAGGTCGGCAATGGGGCCAAGCAGAAGTGGCTGCACGCCCTGGCCTTGACCCCCGCAGCGGAGATGACCCCGGAGGCCCTCCAGGTGCAACCCCCCGGGTCGACGGGGAACCCTTTCCAGGCAGCTGCGGCCAAGCGCCTGAAGAGGGCCGCGAGGGATGCGGGGCCCGGCACCGACCTCGGGTCCCAGGACTGGAGGTGGCAGGAGCAGAAGAAGGCGCGGCAGATCATGGCAGCACCCAGTCTAGGCGAGTGGGGGTGGCGGCATGCAAACGAACAGCACTGCTCCTTGAGCCAGCTCAGGGCTCTGGCATGAGGTGCCGGGGTGATGGGGAAGTGGGTGCAGCAGAGATTTGCATGTGCGAGATTGCCAGGGGGTCTGCAGGACCAGCCACACATCACTTTCCCCATGCCGTGCGTCCCGATTATCCTACCTTACACATGAAAGCCCTCCTCCCAGCTGACCCCCTCTACCTGTTCAACCACACGCAGGTCGGCCCGACATCATCAAAGACAAGCACAAGACGATATTTGTGAGGAACGTCCCCTTTGCTGCCACCGAGGAGGCCCTCGTCGAGTTTTTTGCACAGGCTGGCAGGGTGGTGGATGTCGTGCGCCGAAGCAACGCAGAAGGTGCCTGGGAGTGCTGGCTGGGTGTTGCTCACCAGGGGGATGGGCGCTGGCTTGCCAATGAGGAGAACATGATCATCCCCGCAGTCCAGTGCTGTGCCTGACTCATCGCACGGATGTACCACCATACAACGCAGGGCGGCTCAACACATGGTGCCACATCCAGTTTGACACGAAGGAGGGCATGGAGAAGGCATGCCAGCTCAATGGATCCGGTAAGCAGGATCCGCACTGCGCATGGCCCAACCCTTCTCTGGTATCGTTGGGAGTTTCTGCGCATGTTCGTTTTACACATGGCACTCATATGCGCTTTCTGTGGACCCAGCCATCGGGACACGGTAGTCTGCCCCTGCCATTGGATGTCCAGCTGGTAACACCCGCCAATCTCCTCCTGCACAGAGCTCATGGGGCGACAGCTGGGAATCGACGCCGCCGCCACCGGCCCCAGGGCCGGAACCGGGAAGCCCGTGGAGGGCTGCTGGTTCTGCCTCTCCAACGCCAATGCAGACATAGACCTGGTGGTCAGCGTTGGTGAGCTGCCCCATGTGCTATTTCAGGAATCCGTGGAAAGCAGGACAGGGCATCTAGAATTCCTTTGATGCAGACCACCGTGAAGGCTGTGCGGATGCCTCTTTCTGTGCCCTGCGGCCACATATGAGAAAACGTCAAACATCCACCCTTTTCAAGGAGAGGAGTCCTACGTGGCCGTCGACAAGGGCGCCATCACCGACGAGCATGTCCTTGTCGTCAGCGTGGAGCACTTCCCCAGCAGCCAGTCGCTCAGCATCGACTGCTATGCCGAGATCAGGAGGTGGGCTTCATGGGTTCTTGGTCGCCTGGTCTTGGGACGTAGCGTAACTTTGCTCCATCGCTCCGAGGAGGACCCACTGCACCACAACAAACCCCACTCCGCCCTCCCAGGTACTGGGGCGCGCTCGACAGGTGTGCAGCGGCAGGCGGCCGGCAGCTGGTGGGCTTCGAGCGGTACATGGCTCTGAGGAAGAGCGGGGGCAACCACTGCCACATCAACGCCCTGGCCGTCAGCGCCGAGGCCGCGGCCAGGGCTCGCCAGGTGCGCGGGGATGGGGGGCGCGCTTGTGCGGGCCACAGGGAGGTGTGCAGGAGGCTGGGTGGTGATTGGGCGCCCCGGCACTCCTCTGTCGGACGGGGTCTGTGCGAGGGGTGCGAGTCCACCGCTCTCCCTGAGTCGCAGCATCCGCGGGGCAGCGTGCACTTCTCGAGTGATGCCGCCTCGAGTCGAGCTCCCATGTGGCACCTGCAGCGACAGCTCGAGGCCACGTCACCCGCCCCCTCCCCCCATACCCTCACACCAACACCGCCAGGTCTTCGAGGACCGGGCAAAGGCTGCGGGGTTCAGCCTCACCCACGTCCCCGCTGCCGCCGGCGAGGCTGCACGAGCCGCGCTGCGGGACGTGGTGGGGGATGGCGAGTACTTCCAGGCTTTCCTCCCAGATGGCTCCTCCCTCGTGCATCCCATAGCCTTTGGCGAGCGCCACCCCCTGAACTATGGGCGGGAGGTCCTGGCCGAGCTGGCGGGGGTGCCCGATCGGGCCGAGTGGAAGGCGTGCGCCGTCCCCGTGGAGGAGGAGCGGCGGCGGTCGGAGGCCTTCAAGGCCCTCTTCAAGCCGCACGACATCATGGGCGTGCAGGAGTGAGGCCTGCGGCGAGTGGCCCTGGCCGCCTGTACTGCTGTGCGTCTACGCTGGCAGGCAGCATGCAGGGCCGCTTGTTCTGCTTGACACGAGTTCATGTGCACAGACAGCATCATGGGGACACGGGGAAGCACCTGCTATGTCTTCATTCACGATGAGCTAGCGGGAAAGTTGATGCTCGGACTGCAAACCGAAGCTGCCGTCAGCTGGGCGACTGACTGGCAAGGACATCAACATAGGGGGCATGTACAGGCAAATGCGCCTGGCTGGACCCTCAGCCCCCAATTTTCACCATGGCCCGATTGGCTGTGGCGGCCAGCTCGAACATGCCCGCGTGCGCAGCCTTCTTCCTGTACACCGCAGCAGAGATGACGGCCGCCAGGTCCTCCTCTGACGCACCCTCCCGCATAGCATCCCTGCCCAGTGAGTGAACAGGTTTGGGAGATGAGCAAGGGCTGCTTCTCTCGTGCTACCCATAGTACCTGTCATTCTTGAGCCTGGGCAAGCAGCATGCAAGGAGGCCCAAGACCAAGGTCTGCCTAACGCCCAAGAGGCTTCCAAGCACCTACTATGCCATGACAGTGACTCGCACATACCAGCAATATCCCCGCCACACCTCCCTTTCCCTCCTCATGCCACCACATACCTAAGGGAGACCTCATTGGCGCCAAAGAGGCAGACCTTGAGGTTCCCATCCGCCATCAGGCGCAGTCGGTTGCAGTCGCTGCAAAACGCCTTGGTCATGGAAGTGATGAAAGACACCGAGCCTGTGAAACCCTGGCACCGAAAATTGCGAGCCACCTCGCCCGCCGGGGAGAGGATGGGCTCCAGCGGCCCGAATTCCGCCTCAACGGCCCCCCGCATCTCCCTGTACGTCACCATCTTCTTGTCAGACCAGACATTGCCATCAAAGGGCATGTACTCGATGAAACGCACCTGCCATCGGCGCCAGATGTGGAGGGAAGTTGGAGGGTGAGTGGAAGGCATAGACTGCCTCCTTCTTCCAACCTGCACATTTCATTCCTGCAAAGCCCACTGCAGGACAGGCACAGCATGAAGGCCTTGTAATGCCATCCTGGACCCCAGCTCACGTTGATGGGCGCATGCCTCGTCATCTCCACAAAGTCAGCGATCTCATCGTCGTTGACCCCTCGCATCACCACCACATTCACTTTCACTGTGGCCAGGTAGATATGAGGGAGGTATGGATACTGAGATCTCAAACATCAAGCCAGCTTGGGCTCAGCCGCGATGGGCAGCAAGGCGTGGGATACATCTTCCAAGCCTGCACATGACCACAGTTCTACAGGCTCCAGCTGCTGGCATGCATCTCAAGACCCCACCCCATCACCTTGCTCAAACCACACATACCTGGGTCATACCCCTGTGCGATGGCCTCCTGGATGGATGCCAGGACCCGCGCATGGCCCTGCCGCCTCGTCAGGGTCACGAACCTGTCTGGCCGCAGGGTGTCCAGCGAGATGTTGAGGTGGGTCAGGCCCGCGGAGCGCAGTGCCGCCAGCTGGCGGCCCAGCGTGAGGCCGTTGGTGGTGATGCCGATGGAGGCCAGCCCGGGCAGGGCAGAGAGCGAGGCCACGAGCCGCACCAGGTCCTTGCGCAGCGTCGGCTCCCCGCCCGTCAGCCGGATCTTGTCCACGCCGGCGGACACGAAGAGCCGCGCCTGATTGCGAAATGGAAGTGCGACGCGTGTGCACGTGTGCATGTGCATCGTGTGCAGCGGCAGCGGGGGGGATTGGCGGATTCTGAGCAGGCAAGGCCCAAAGGCTCCAGGGAGCACAGTCACCCGGCCAAATGATCCCCACCACACACCAGGCGCAGGATCTCCTCGCTGCTGAGCAGGTGCAAGGCCGGCGTGAGCTCCACGCCCTCGTCGGGCATGCAGTACAGGCAGCGCAGGTTGCAGCGCTCTGTCAGGGAGATGCGGAGGTAGCTGTGCACCCGGCCGAAGCTGTCGGTGAGCATGGTGGGATTCGCCTGGCCAGGAGGTTGAAGTGCGGCGTGGGACAGTCGCACCAGCTCCCGCCATTCGGGCGAGGGGCGGGGCGACCCCGCAAAGCGCCTTAGCTCCTCGCGGGCCTCCTTTGCGGATGGCCGGGGTCCCAGCTTGGAAGGAGGCGGGGCGGCGAGGGCATGACCAGCGCCAGGAGGGCCATGTTCCTGGGCGGACTGGTCCCCATCGTGGGTGGTGGCGGGCCTACACTCCCCCTCCGTCGGCTGCGGTAGCGCCGAGTAGCATGCCGCGACTGGTGCAGGACATGCCGCCCAGAAGACGGGCTGCAAGGTCCGGCACCGGCGCAGCATACCGGTGCACACCCAAGTCGACGGGCCAAAGGGCCCTGTACAGGAAATCTTCCGGGATCAGAATCTCATATTCCTCTCGTGATGCGTGTGACGCAAGCTACGAGGCTGTCCGCTTAGCCTTCACAGTTTCACAACGATCCGGAACCCTGGCAGGGTGCGATGGGAGAATTCCGAAGCGGACGATAATGTTGCATCAGGTAGGGCGCTGGGGGTTCCTTGTAGACAACTTGTGTCAAAAAGGTCTGCAGGACCCACTGCAGCTCCCCCTAGAATGGGCGCTCACTCCTTCCTGAGATCGCACACAAGGGTTCATGCTGCGCGTGCTGTCATGACTCCGCAGATCCGATCGCGCGGAGGTCGGTCGAGGCTGAGCGGCTCGTGCTGCCTCGGCTCAGCTACATTGCCTCCTACTTGTACTGCTTTCATGGCTGAGATCATATTCGTCCAATTGCTCAGTGGGTGGGGCGATGATCATGGCCATCGCAGCCTCTTCGTCGTGCCTCGAGCGCAGCTCCTCCGGTTCGGAGATGGGCACATACGCTCGATCCACCGATGTACAAGGCTCCCGAGAGCCAATACAGGCAGCCAGCCAGGACCTGCAAATCACCATTTCATTTCCACTCGAGGTGTGTTTCTCCAAACTTGCGGATTACCACGACATCCAGCTGCCCTGGTTCGAGCAGCTCTCGTCGCCTAGCGGAACCCGGACGGCATGGCCACTCTTGCTCCCGGAACCCTGCTGGGCAACGGCCGTTACAGGGTCGTCAAGGAGGTCAACAGGGGCGGCACAGCTGTTGTATACGAGTGTGAGACCCTGCCTAGCGGCGAGCATGTCGCCCTCAAGGTGAGGCTTCCGTACGGGAAGGGCCCGCAGCTGCACCCACGAAGGGCTCCGGGATCTTGTGAGGCACGGGGTGACGTGCGCATGGTGTGACGCGTATGCCAACAAGTTTCTAATGCACTCTACTCATTCTGGTGCAGGTCATGACCGTGAAGGATGGGCGTGCCACCATGCCGATCAAGGGCGTCAAGCGCGAGGTGTGTGTCGGTGGTGTAGCGATGAGGGGTTGATGAAGGGTGTCTTTGGGTAGCCCCCTCCATCGGACTTCATCACGCCTCAAGCCTGGAATTTGCAGCATGCTATGCAAGTACATGCCAAATGATTAAAGGTGTTTTCTACCAATATTTAACTCCATCGTCTCCCACCCAATTACTCACCCTCACCCCCCCCCCCCTCCTCCAAACAACCCCTCCCCAGATCGAGTACACGGCGTCCGTGCAGCACGAGAACGTGGTCAAGCTGCTGGACTTTTTTGCCGAGGCGGAGCACGTGGTGATCGTGTGGGAGCTGATTCGCGGCCCCGACCTGCTGGACCTGCTGAATGAGTGCGGTGGGCGGCTGAGCGAGGCCGACGCGGCCTTCTACTTTGGCCAGCTCCTGCGCGGCGTGACTTTCATCCACGAGCGCGGCCTCTGCCACCGCGACCTGAAGCCGGAGAACGTGATGATCGACCGCGCGGCGCGCGCCGTCAAGATCATCGACTTTGGCCTGTCCAAGCACCAGGCATCGGCGGTGACGCTGGGCGTGGGCACGCCGGACTACATGGCGCCGGAGCTGCTGGGCAACGGCAGCGTGCAGACGCTGTACGAGCGGCGGACGGGGCGGTATGACGCCCGTGCCTCCGACATCTGGGCCCTGGGCGTCCTGCTCTACCTCTTGGTCACGGGGCAGTACCCATTCGAGGACCCGCTCCACCCCCAGAACGTGGTGGCCACGCTGCAGAACATCATGCGCGGGCGCATGCGCCCGCTGCCGCGCCGCCTGAGCCCCGCCTGCGCCAGCCTCATCCACGCCATGCTCACCATCTCCCCGGAGCGACGCATCTCGCTCCAGGACATCTCCCGCCACCCCTGGCTGGCCAGCGGCGGGCGTGCTGCGCCCGCGCAGACGCCCGCCGCAGCGAGCCCCGCACCCGCCGCCCCCGCGCCGGCCCAGGCGACGGCCGCGCCCCTGCCGGCACCGGCGGCACCGCAGGTCTTTGCCATCAAGTCCGCCGCGCAGTCCAGCACCAGCGAGAGCGCAGAGGGCGGCTTCCGCCTGGCCGCCGGCTTCGATCGCCCGGGCGACAAGCCTGTGAGCAGCGGGGCGGGAGAGACGGCGCCCCCGGCCGCGCCGGCCACGCCGCCGCGGCAGCAGCAGAACGTCACACCCCGTCGTATAACTTCGT
>NW_011934124.1:31238-44725 GCF_000733215.1 Auxenochlorella protothecoides
AAGTTATACGAGCGCCGGCCCAGGCGACGGCCGCGCCCCTGCCGGCACCGGCGGCACCGCAGGTCTTTGCCATCAAGTCCGCCGCGCAGTCCAGCACCAGCGAGAGCGCAGAGGGCGGCTTCCGCCTGGCCGCCGGCTTCGATCGCCCGGGCGACAAGCCTGTGAGCAGCGGGGCGGGAGAGACGGCGCCCCCGGCCGCGCCGGCCACGCCGCCGCGGCAGCAGCAGAACGTCACACCCCGCCGCGTCAGCTTCGCCTTCACCGCGTCGGCGGGGCCGGTGCCCCAGAGACACACCCCGGCCATGTGCCCCCCGCCGGGGTCCGGCCGCCCGCTGCCCAGCGCCATGGTGCAGGCGCCGGGGGTGATGGCGCCGCCGCACCGGCCCTCGGAGGCGGAGGCCGCACAGCACGCGAAGCGGGCGTCGGCGGGACCGGTGGCCCCCAAGAGGACGGGAATGGGGGGCTTCTGCAGGCTCTGGTTTGGCTCCCGCGCCGAGGACGACTGAGGAGGAGGGGGGAGCATGGTCTCCTGCACCACACCCCTGACCCGCCCTCGCCAGACCCTGAACGACCCACCTCCGCTGACGCTGAGTAGCCCTGGCAAATACCAAGGAGCTGCCACTTTTCCCTCTGCTTGCAGACACCACCTTTGCACCCCCCTTTTTGTCCTTCTGTTCTGAGCCCCGCAGTGTTGACGATGGATGCCCCATAGTATGTACAGCGAGTATTGCACCTGAAGCGGGCGAGACAGTAACGGTGGAGGTTCAGCAAAATTCGTACAGAAACGGTGGTGTGATTTGGACAGCACATGGTTCTACTGTACAGGCTGGGTGCAACTCATCCCCGTGACTGTCGCTGCAGGACAGAAGTGTCCCCTGGAATGGTGCCTCTCATGGGTCGATAAAGTCCATGGGCTAGAGGGGTGCAGGTGGCGGCGCGGGCCCTCCTTTCCTTGGACCAGCGCCGTGACCCTTTGTCCCCGCAAGCCGCGCCTCCGCGGCCGCTGCGGCCGCTGCGGCCGCCGCCTCCGGGCCCTGCCCCGCCCTGCACTGGTGCACGATGCTCATGCTGGGCGTGCGCAGGATGGGTGGCGGGGCCGGGGGTGTCCCCGGGACCAGGGCCGGGGGGTAGGGCTGCCAGAGGCCCTCCAGCAGGCCCCCGCCATGCGACGCCGTGGAGATGGGCAGCAGGTGGGCCCCCGCCACGCCAGCGTCCGGCATCGCTCGCAGCGTTGCTCCGGGGTCGCTGGACGGGAGGCCCCAGCGCTGCACGACGCTCCAGGACTCCAGCGTCGCCACCGTGGCAGGAGAGGGCATGGCGAGGCGCAGCAGGCCCAGCGCCAGCGCCTGGCCCACCTGGAGGAACGGCAGGATTGCGCGGAGGGGGATTCGTATCGTCCATGGGGGTCCAGGACCCCGAAGTAATATGTTCGCTGAGCCAGCATGCAGAGCGTGCGACGCAAAATACACAGTCCCAAGCAACTTCTACGCTGCGGGCTCGTCGGCAGGACAGCGGATCTTGCCTCCCTTGATCCCCCTTGGGGCACGCACCAACAGGCCGGACAGGTGCCCCAGGAAGGAGACGTGGGGCACCATGAGCTGGCAGGCCGCCAGGAGCAGCCAGGGGTAGGCGCGGGCAGGGATCGTGACTGCCCCAAACAGGCTGCAGATGTGTGGGTGATGGGAAGTGGGGCCTTGAAGGCAACAGCCCGTTGGGGCTCTTCGGCGCGCGGAACTGGCATATCTCGGCCAGACCCATGCCTTCAAGCCATCCCCAACACCCTCCATGCACCCACACAGATGCACCAACCTGTAGGAGGCAATGTGCGCAACCTCTGCGTGGACCACGATGAGACCAAACAGCACGCCCGAGAAACCCAGAACGCACTGAAAGGACGGCTGCGACCAACTACGGCGGGTCCGGGAAGGTGTAAAGAGGATGGTTTATTGGCTGCAGCCAAGTAGTGGGCCCCTGAGCAAGATTCAACAGACCCTCAAGAAAGGGTGCTCAAGGGTCCTGCCGTCAAACCCAGACGCCACCTTGAACTCGCTGCCCAACGCCCACCCAAGCAGGCGCCAAACTCACACCCACCCTAAAGGCGGCAGGCCCGCGGCGAGGGCGAGGCCCACATACAGGCAGTTGCTCAGCACACTCAGCGTGGCCACCAGCCAAGAGAGCTGCACGCTGCCCAGGAGCCTCTCGAGGGGAACGCCCACTTGCAGCAGGGCAACCATGTTGAATAAAAGGTGGATGCCACCGGTGTGGAACAGCGAAGATGTCAGCAGACGCCAGGCTGGGATCGTGTTGGTGTTGGGGACAGGGGGGGGATGGGAAGGTAGGCGGGTACTCAAAGGCACCCTGATAAGGAGGCGAGCACATGTAAGCCATCACACTCCGGTAGCGCTGCATGGCATCACAGCCCACAGACTATCGTGACAGGCCGGGCCCCTTTGCATTCACCTTGCATGTGCCGCACGACGCGGTCGGCACTGAGGCAAACGTCGATCATGAGACCTCCACCAATGAGGGTGGTGATGCCCAGCAGCAGCGTGCAGGTGACGACGAGCACCCTGCGAACGGAATGGGTGCATACAACTCAGGGGATGAGGCGCCATCGGTACACACGCGATCCGAGCGCGCTACGGCCCAAAGGGGGACCCGCCCTTCCCCACCTCGTGACGGGGGGGATACTCCTGACCCATGCTCGTAGAACAGCTAGAGGCGACGCCTACATGACAAGTGGTTAAGAGACTTGATCAGATGTTGACGAGCGGTACTTACAGGCATCGGCTACCACAGGCACACCAGCACACACCGGCGCACGTCGCCGTTGTGAGTGTGCCCACCTCAGACGACATGATGAACGCCAGAAAGAGTAGCTAGATTGTAGTCCAACACGCCATATTGATGATCAACTCGTCTTCATCGTGAAGGACGGAAGTATACACAACACTGCAAACGACCTCCAAGGACCGATCCCGCGCGCGAAGTGAACGGTGCATGGATCACAAATGCAAGGGACTTTCAACCTGTGTCGGGCAATACGTAAAACATTTATATGCGGAGAAGGATTAGCAGCTAGGAGACCAGCTGCCTGAGTACCCAAGGAATGGCGCTGAGTCTTTACAAGCTCGTGCGACCTTTTGCGTCCACAGTTGTGGGTACGGGGGTTCGGCATCCAAGTGCATGCAATGCAAAGCCTGATTTCAGATTTTAGTAGGAGTGGACTGGTACCACTAAAAATGCGCAGGTCGTCGACTGGCTGTCTTGCGGCTGGAGCCGGCTGCACCACTCCGGACGAGATTGGGAGCTGGACTTGTCAAAGACAGTAGGTGGGCAAACATCGAGCTCCAGCAGCTTAGGAAATGTGACTCAATACGCATACGACCGTACGCCAGGCGAGCCGAGGCGCCCATGGAGGTGGCTGGGGATTTGAGTTCAGAGCCACTGGAGGATGGCGAGGACGACGACGATGGCGAGCAGGACGAGGAGGTGTCACGCAACATCGACACGGCGGGTTGTGACTGGTCAGTGGCGAGGGTGGATGCGGGTCTCTAACTTTGAAGCAGGGTTGGCATGGATGACCTGTGCAGATGAGCATGGGTACTCCGATGTCCAAGTCAGGCTGGAGGGTACTGTTCTAAGATAGACCCACACCCCCCTCCCATTGCCCACGACCTGTCATCCCCTGCACCCAGGGCCGAGAAGTCCCTGGCCGTCGTCCGCTCCCTCCTGGCCGACAGCCCCGAAGCCTCCCTGGAGCTGTATGCCTTCCACGCCCGGCCGGCCCAGAAACACCTGAGCATCCGGCTCGACAAGCTGACAGGTAAGCATGGAGGGGGAGCGAAAGGGGCATGGCAACGAATGGGTGTGTCACTGGCTCCCCTGCTGGTCTCCAGGGGGACACCCTCTGCCTCAGGCCCTCACCTCCAGCCTTTGCACCCCGATCCACCAGACCCCCGGGGTTCGCCCACCCTGGACGACATCTCCGACTTCACGCGGGGCCTGACCGCGGGGCTGGAGGAGGCCCTTGGCGAGGAGGTGGCTGCCTCCCTGCAGTACGAGGTATCCTCGCCGGTGAGGCGGGTGGAGAGTGTGCTGGCGTGCGCGTGTGTCAGCGGCCCCCCACTCGCTCGCACCTGATCAGCCAGCTGTTCCGACTCCCTGAGCATCCGACCACCCACGCAGGGCGCGCTGCGAGCGCTGGCCGTCCCGCGTGAGCTGCACCGCTTCCGGGACGCGCCCATGACGGTGGCGGTGCGCGCCGGGGAAGCCGGGCGGCAGCCGCCGCCCCCCCGCGTCATGCTGTTCCTGGGCGAGGAGGGCGTCGACACCACCTGGCGCCTGCTGGACGTCCCCGAGAACTGGTCGGCGCTGGGCAAGAAGAAAGGGCAGCGCTTGTCCCGCGCCGACCTGGAGGCCCCCGTGCGCATCCCCCTGGCCGACTTGGGCGCCGTCCAGTTCTACCTCGACATCCAGGGACTGTGAGGCGGCCTGGAGTGGCGGCATGCCCGGCGGTTTTCCTTGGCGCCACAATGCCACAGTCACCTCCACGCCGCAGACCTGTAACCCCCCCCCGTCCCTTGAAGTACCCATTCTCCTCTGGCCTGCCACCTGATAGTGCTCGGCATCAACTTGCACAGGGGGGGTCACCAGGGGGCACGGCCCTCACGTCCCAGGACGCGTCGCGGCAGTGCCAGGTGGCGTCGGCCCCCGCCGCCGCCAGCTCGGCGGCCAGCGCGGCGTCAGGCACGGCACGCCAGGTGTGGCACGCGTCGCACTGCACCCAGGCCTGCTCCGCCGCGGGTCGCCCCGCGCCCTCCGCGCCAGCGGGGCTCGGCCCCGCCGGGTCGGGCCCCACCCGCCCCAGCCGCGACCGGCTCGGACGGGCGGCGGCCGACCTGTGTCGCCCGCTGGGCGGCTTTCCAGAGCCTGGGCTGGCGGGCCTGCCCTCGCCCGTCCGCGCGCGCTTGCTTGCCGGCGGGGTCTCCGCGTCGGAGCGCGCGTCCTCGGCGCCGGCGGAGCCTGGGCCGCTGCCGGCCGGGGCGGCCGAGGCGGCGGGGGCGGCGCGTCGAGGTCCCCCCCGTGCCGCCATCCCCCGGCCCCTCCTCGTCCTCACTGGGCCCGCTGTCCTCATCCGCCGCCTCGCTCATGGTGTCGCGCAGCTGACGCCTGGCGAGGGCAGGGCGTGGCACGGGAGGGGCCGCTGAGGGCACATTGCACCCGGGCGCGGCACAGCGCTGTGCTGGGGTGGCACGCCTGGAACCTCCTCCGACACTCCCCGCCCTCCCCCTTTCCCATGCAACCCCCCCCCCTTGCACCTGTACACGTCCAGGGGCTTGCCCTGGTAGAGCACGCTCTTCCAGCCGTCGTCGCCCTGCTTGTCCGGCGTGATCAGGCGTTTGACGTGGATGGAGAAGGCCGAGGCGCTGCCGTAGGCCTTGCCGTCGTAGCGGATGGTGCCGTCTGCCAGCAGGGCCGCGCTGTGCGTGCTGCCCTTGTACAGCACGCTGAGAGCGTCGGGGCCCGGGGTCAGCAGGCCTGCGCTCACCAGGTCGGCCAGGGAGACGGGCCAGGCGCGGGAGGCGCTGCCGCTGGCCTCGCTGGCCGCCGCGGGGCCGCTGCTGCGGGTCTTCAGGCCCGACTTTCGCGCTGCAGGGGTCTTGGCCTCCGCGTCCTCGGCGTCTGCGTGTTGAATTGGCGAGGATTGGGAGTGCTGGCGCGGTGGGGGCGGTCCTGGTCAGCGAGCCGGGCTGCTGTGGCAGCTAGCCCCTGATGCACTCCGCATTCAACACAAGAGGAAGCCCAGCACCACCGCTGGGTCGCACCTGCGGGGTTCTGTCCCAGGACGAAGACGCGGTGGGAGGTGCCGCTGATGAAGGGGCCCGTCAGGTTGTGGCCCTTCAGCCACTCTGGGATGGGGTGTGATGGGGCAGGGGCAGGCGACACTGCGGCCATCCCTGGGCAGAAGATAGTTCAATAGCTACGTATCCGTCTGTGCGGTTGCATGCACCGAGAGGCAAGCGACGCACGGGGTCAAGCTTGGCAGAAGGTCCCGGGAGAACACTGTACGCCTTGCATTGACGGATCACACTCGTGAAGGCCTGCCAGACACGATTGAGGTGACAGGGAGAGTGAGAAGCTCGTGATTGTTGGTGTAGGGAAGTGGCCTCCGCAGCTTCCTGCTAAAATTCGACGGTGTCGTGGAACCTGCAGGGAGGTCCCGGTAGCGGGTGGTTTGCGCGCGCGTGCTCGCACACTTTGCAAGCCTTGACCCATGAAACATGGAATCCTTCCCCAACCTCGCAAAAATGAACTCATCTGCCTTCCCTGCAACATCGGGCTTGCATCTGCGCCGGCAGGGCATGGGCGACAGGCAGGGCACAGGTCTGAGAGAGCCCTTGCTGCCAGCTGTAGCTCACAGGCATGCCACGGGTATCCTGCAAGTCCTTGCTCGCATTAGGCGATATATCATAGAGCTCTTGGCTTACATACTCTATCGAATACAATGTGCGTCTGTTGTTGGGCGAGCTTTGGGGCTGCAGATCAAGCTGGTGCCGTCCCAACCCCTGGCCTTTGATCCCTTCCTTCCAATACATATTGCAGCGCTCCTCTTGCTGGGATCAGACAGCACGCCGCAACTGTCCCCCACTCAGTCTTCGAGGTGGCTGGCGCTGAAGAGAAGGGCCAGCATACAGTATGATGCCGCCGACGCTACCCATGTGGTGCGAGGGTCGGGATGTGGTCCTCCAGCTGGCATCCCGGGGCGCATAAGTGTAGTGGTCAGAGTGTGGCCGGCACATATACACACTTATTTCATACATCCTCCAGGCACTGCTCGGGAGGTTGTGGATCGCAGGCTTCCAAACGGAGGAAGCCATGCCGCGGAGGGTCAAAGCTGAGTGCTGGAAGGATATGGGCTGGCAGAGCGATGACCCGGGGCGTGATTTCCGGTGAGATGAGGTGTGCCTGGGTGGCCCATGGCAGCTGCCTGCTGACAATCCTGCGAGTGTGCAGGCACTGGTGAAAATCTCCAACTCCTTACTGCTCGGTGGACCTTGCACCATAGATTCCGCTCATCGCGTGTCCTCGACAGGGGAGGGGGCCTCCTGAGCCTCGAGTGCCTGGTCTATGCTGCCGAGGAGCACCCAGCCACTTTTCAGAGCCTGATGCAGAAGCGGGACGGCAAGCGCAGTGACTGGGAATACCCCTTTGCTGCCGCCGGGGTCAATCTCACGTTCATGCTCGCGGGTGAGGCCTGGTGCTGGGCAGCATTGCTTGTTGCGGGAAACATTTTGGGAATTCTCTTCCGGGCTTGCATGCAGTACCAGCGGATGAGAATGTAGCAGCAAATCTGCGTGGCCTGAGGTGATATTGTGTGAGTGGCAAGCACCTCCTGTGCATCCCCCAATTCATGCAGGACTGCTGGGACTCTCGCGAGCGTCACCCACCACCCCTGCGGGACGAATATTTGCTTCCTTCCTTGAAGATAGCGATGGTGAGTCATAGCAACCACTTGGCGACTGCTTCCCTGACCAGCACGGCATGAGATGGAGTTTTACTGGAGAATTGACCAATGGAATCACATTGAATTTTGTAACAGCTTCCTCATTGCCCACCATGGACCCAAACCCTGCCTCCAACCTCAGGGTTTGAAGCTTTTGCAAGCCTCGTTGTAGCTGCACAGGTCCTGCTCGACAGGATCTGGCTGGAAAAACGAGCCTCTTACATGGAGTTCCAGGCAGTGCTTAGGTGGGCTGCCAACCTCATCTGAGTAATGCTTGCATCTCTGGTGTGTGCAGGCTCTAGAGGGTTGAGCATGTGCCACTTCATCGCAGAAATTTCCTTCACCTCTTGTTATGCAGGGAGACCCAGGAGCAGCTGGAAGGACAGCTAACCCAGCTACTGCCGGGTCAGGGGCCAGAAGTGCTGCTGCTTCGCTTGAAAGATGACTCCTGAATTGAATACAAGTTGAGGGTAGCTATACAGCATAATCCCCATTGCGCCTAATCCCTCGCGCATTCCCTCTTGTACCTATCCCAGGAACCCGCTCCTGACCTGGCTCTTGCCAAATGAGTTCATTGGCTTCCTTGTCATCAATAACTTGGTGGATGTTTCAACACTGTCAGTATCATGGTGGTTGCGGAGTACCATGGGCCCCACTCTGGGCCGTTCATAAGTAATGGTCTCCAAAAGCAATATGAGTAGCTGATATCCACTCTCCTTCATGGTTCGTTCATACCATCCAGAACACATCCGATCCCATTAGACCTCGGTAATTAAGCTGGATTGGGCGGGAATAGTACTGCGGTGGGTGACCACGTGGGAAGTCCCCGTGACGAACTGTTTTGGATTTCTGCTCAATTTTGTAGAGTTTCGTTCTTGTTATTCATGGAGGAGTGTGTCCCAGGATCTTTGCCTCAAGCCTTCCAGGCCAAGATCGCCAGCTTTTCAGCTGGATAGAAGCATATCATCTGGTTGACCTGGGGTGAACGTGGGTTGAGGACAGTCCTCAAATCTTTCCGGTGGCAAGTAGAACTGCGCTTGAGACGTTCACCGCTTCGACATGCATACTCTTGCATGTCGGTCCCACTTTCCATCCACTCACCTCATGGCTGATGCTGTAGCAGAATGCCTGGCCCATAACCACCTGCCAGTTCCCGGCCCCAAAATGCTTGGCGAGTCCATCCCGAATAGCGTGAGTACACCGCTCCACTTCAGCCCCGTGTTTGTCTACAATGGCACTGCAGATCTCAATGGCCTCCTGTTGGTCGGCCTCGGCCATCGTCGACTCCCGAACGATCGGGAAAGCAGACCCCACCGATTGACTCTGACTATTGAGAGGCATGACACTCGATTGATGATGGGGGTCACAATGCCTTCTGATAGCTTTCCTTAAGATCAATCTACCCTGTAGGAGGCGCGCGAGGTGCAGGTAGTGCCAGTCGACAAGCCAGTGCCAAACGTCGCTCTCCCGTCGCCATGACAGTCGAGCTTCCTCTGGTGCACGCCCATGCGATCACGGCGATACCATTCCATCAAGTGCGATCTCACAAGAATGTAAATTATCAGATAATCTGTCTAGTGGTAATGGACGAAAGAAAGGCTGAGAACTGATCCAACGTGCCGTGAGGGACGGTCTAATCCCACGCCGCCACAGAACGCAAGGGCCCATACAACTTTCGGGGGAGCTTCGACGCAGCATGGCCGAGTTTGGAGTTCCAAACATTCTGGGAGCTTCGTGCGAGATTGTTTATCGGCATCACCAACCAGCGTCTACCTCGATGTGGCTCTGTACACAGTCAAGCGCCTCATGAACTGCTGCCAGAGCCTCAACTTCGCCTTCACACTGGCTACGGCCGTCCAGTAAGGACAAGGCTGCAATTATAGAGTGTGTCCACGGCTAGGGATTAGGGAACTAATACCCAAGGTACAATGTGCCATTGAGCATGGGGCAAATGTTGTCAAGTCAGTACCTCCTTCCAGGCAGGCATGTGCGGCACTTGCCATCCATCCTCACCGCTCATTCCCAAGATGACATTTGTGTTGAGAGGGCTCGCGAACGGAGGCTGATGAGATGGGACATTTGCACGAAAAGGTTTATGAAGCCTCCTGACGAGCTATACCTCACATTCCTCGCGCAGGAGTAGTCCTTTCTACCATCTCGAGACGTACTTAGCTTTGAAATGGGGGGAAAGAATGTGCACAAAGTTGAACTTTACGAATTTTGGGTGGGTGAGCCATTCAGTGGGAAGATTCCCTATCCCACGGTCCCCCTACAGGGCGCGCGAGCCCACCCCAGCTCGTTGTGCGCCAAGGACGCCCCGAGATTATTCCTGTGACCATCAGCGCTGGGACATGGGATTCGCCTGTGCAGCACGATCCTCCTGAGGTGCAGTCGTCACACCAGACCAGCGGAATCGACGCCGGCGAGGCGTGGGATCGTGGGCCATGACGAACAGGGTTTGGCTGAACGTGGCCTACCTGGCTCCGCGCTGGGCCGTGTGGACCCTCCTACTGGTCGTGGCCAGCATAGATGCGTGTCGTCACCGCCATGTTCGGTCCCGGGGCTGGCAGCTCTATGCGGTGCTGGTGCGCTGGGACGGAGGGGCGAGACACCTGCGTGGCACACTGCAGCTGTCCTGAGGCCTCACGTCCTCCCCTCCGCCCACCCTACAGCTCGGAGCCACGGGCCTGTTTGTGGTGCGGGACACCTTCCTCTTCGCCTACGCCGTGTCGGGCGTGGGTCCGGACTGGGCCCGGAGTGCCTGGTTCGGGGCCTACATCTTCTTCTCCAACCTGGCCGAGGCCTACTTCATCTGGATCCTCATCATCATCGCCGCTGGATACTGGTGCGGGGACCTGTGTGTTTTTGATGCAGCAGGCCCTGGGCATCCCGCAGCAGGGAGAGGGGCGGTGGCGCTCCTCTGCTGCCCTGCTCCCGTCTTCCACCCCCATTCCCCCCAACCCCCTCCCGCCCGACTCCACCGCAGCATCACGCGCTCGGACCTGGGCCCCCACCGCGCCGTGGCCATCAGCATCCCCGCCATCGTCTTCGTCACCTCCCTGGTGGTGGACTACGTGCTGTACAGCATGCGCGGCTTCGAGGCCTTCTCAGACCAGAGCGTCACCGTGGTGTGCGTGGAGGGGGTGGAGGACCCGGAGAATCCCTGCACCCCGGGCGAGGAGCTGGGCGCCGCCACGGGCCTCGTCTTCTTCATCTGCATCATGGCCAACATGATGGCGTTCCTGCTGGTGCGTACTTGCCTGTGCGTGCGTGCATGAGGGCAAGGGGGTGTTTTTGGGCGGGATTGGGTGTGTGCAGGGGGCTGCAAGTGCGGGGGAGGGAGGGGGGTGAGGATCAAGTGGGCCTGCAGGCACGGCTGCGAGTGGGGGCAGGTGGGGGAGTGCTGAGCCTGGCCCGATCTGCAAGGACGGTGGGCTGGCGCAGCAGCCAGAGAATGCCAGGGTTCTTGGGGACTGTTTGCAGGGCAGGTGGCGCCATGGCCGGGCATGCGCCGGCGACCCCGCCCCACACGACAAATCCCCGCCCCATCTCCCCCCGCTCCTCCGTGCAGGCCTGGTTCTTCGTGTTTGAGACGGTGCAGAAGGAGCGGGAGCGGCTCGAGGGCGGCGACCCCTACCAGCAGGAGGAAGAGAGCCCCGCCGCCGCGCCGGGGCTGCCCGTCTCGCGTGCGGGGGGCGGGCTCACCAACGGGCACGCGGCGGGCGTGGGGCACGCCGCGGTGCCCACCCAGGTGCTGCTGGAGGAAGGGCGGAACGCGTCGCACCTGTACGGCGCGACGGAGGGGCGCGATGCCGACGAGCCCCGGACGGTGCAGGACCGGATCGAGACGCGGGACAAGCTGCGCCTCATCCGCACCTTCTTCTACGGCGTGTCCACCTACGTCGTGGCCAACCTCTTCGTCATCTTCCTCCCCATCTTCGTGCCCACCGTCGTTGACCGAGTCATCCTGGCGCTCATGGTGGGACTCACAAGGGTTGGGTCAGGGTGGGGGAGAGGGTGTCATTCCCCCAATGTGTTACATAGAAAGGTGTCTCACACATGTCCCTGGGCACCTGCCGCCCCGCCCCACTCTGAACCCGGTTCCCCGCTGCATCGTTCTCCCCGAACCGCGGCCCGCTGCTCATCCCCCCCTCCCCCATTGAACCCCCCCTATCGTTCACAGAACGGCCTGCTTCTCATCTTCGTGAGCGTGCTGCTGTGGACCTTCCGCATGCGGGCGGGCAACGCCTACCTGGTGCTGGGCGAGGCGGTGGGCATGGAGACCACCACCGAACTGGGCGTGCTGAGCGCGCCTCCCAAGCGGGCGGGGCCCTCGCAGCCCGTGGGCGGCGGCGTGTACGACACCGCCTTCACCCTGGACGAGGAGGAGGAGGAGGAGGAGGCGCGGCTGGCGCGGGGGCCCTCCTCCAGCGCGCCGCGCCAGGCCGGCCTGAACCGCAGCGCGGCGCGGAAGGGGGTGGTGGTCACGGACCTCCCCTCCACGCCGCACTGACCGACGTGGATGCGGAGTGGGGGAGGGAGGGTGTGCAGTACCCCGCCCCCTCTCATGCCCCTGTGTCCCCTCTACCCCGTCTCCCCCGCAAGCGTGCCTTCGCCCCCTTCCTGTCCGCTCCTCGGCTGCTCATTCCTGTACGGTCACGATTTTGGCCACGGCGCTGGGTGTGTGAGGAAAGGGGGGAGCACGGGGTGTGGCAGGGGCACTCGGGCGGCTGTACCCTTGGGAGGCAGGGCCCAGCAGGGGTGCGGGTATGGTCGGGCGGTTGGAGTTTCGCCACCGCTGCACATCAGGCCAGTCTGCGCCAGCCAGCGCTGGAGGGAGGGGTCGATCGGAACAGGCCCTGGGCAGCGTAGGGCCCTCCTGGCGCCGCGTCCTGCGCCCAGCACAGCGAGCCGCCGCCTCACTCGCTCGCCCCGGCGCGGCTGCCCCGGGGGCCGTCCCGGCTGTGGACCCTTGGCCGCCCGGGCCCGCGGGGACCGTCCTTGCGCACATACACCGCCAGCAGGCCGTCGTCGTGCGCGCTGGCCACCCAAGTGGCGCAGGTGGAAAGCGCAGCCTGACGCACCAGAGGCAGGCCGCGGCCACTGGCGCGGGGGCGGGGGGGCGGGGTCAGTCGCTCCCTGGGCGACCCCTCATCCACGCCGCCCTCCAGGTCATACAGCAGCGTGTTGCCCTTTCGCGTGCCGATCGCCAGCCTGGCGCACCGGCCATCAAGGCCGAAGCGGAGCCACCACACGCGGTCGCACACCTCCAGCTTCAGGGTCTTAGGCGTTGATTGTTTGGGGGGGAAGGACATCGGTACAAGGGTTGGAGCCGAGGACTGGGCGCATGTGATGCTAGGGAGACGGCGAGTCCACGCGCCTCGCCAGGTCACCTGGGCACCCCCGGCAGGCGCCCCACCCCATCCACCCGCCCACCTGGACCACAGTGAAGCGCCCGTCCTCGATGCCGCGCGGGTTGTGGCTCGCCAGGTCGGCACGCCACAGCAGGGCCTTGTTGTCCACCGACTTGGAGAGCACCAGGTCCCCCACCCAGCGCACGCAGTCCACGTACTGCAGGCCGCCGTGCACCTATTGGTCCAGGGTGGGGGTTTTGGGCAGTTGAGGCGGCCGAGGGGCAAGTCTGGCCAGCAGGGTTGGATCGATCAGACAGGGGCAAGGTACACGAAGGATGACGGATGAGGCCCTGAGCTGTCGCTCCCTCCGATCCCCTCTTTTTGATGAACAAAGCAGCCTGCGCCCCATGGTGTGCGCCTTGGCTCCGCATGCTTACATGGGGCGGGTGCCAGCCATCCCCACCGTCCCCAGTCACACATCCCCTGCACCTGGGCGGTGAAGATGGGGAAGGTGACGAGGCGGACGGGGTAGGCAGCCTCCGGGTCGGTCCAATCCTCGCTGTCCGTGATGAGCGGGAGGTGGGGCGAAAAGTCCCTGCATGGGCGCCAGGGGCGCCCGAGGGTTA
>NW_011934124.1:45604-58248 GCF_000733215.1 Auxenochlorella protothecoides
GGGGGGGTGTCGGACGGGCGAGCAGGTGGAGGGCCTGCAGGTGAGCGGCCCCGTGCCGCTCGACGGATTATACTCCCCACGCCGCCCCGCTCACCCCTCTCATCTATCACAGCGCTGTACCATGCAGCCCTCGGGACACACACTCCTCCTCTCCGCTCACCATATCTTCACGCAGCTGTCCATGCCGGCCGAGACCAAGGTCCATTCCTTGCCCACCACCCTCCAGTCCAGGCTCAGGATCTCGTTGACGTGGCTCCCGTCACCCTGGCAGATGAGCACCGGGCGGCCGACGTGCAGGTTCCAGACCCGAATGGTGTGGTCCTTGCTGGCAGTGGCCACGATGTGGGGGTGGAAAGGGTGCACGGCGATGTCGTTGATGGCGGAGCCGTGGCCGCACAGGGACTGGGTAGGTGCGTGTCGGGGAGTGGGGGTGGGTAGGTGGATGTCGGGGTGCTGGGGGCGCAGCACCCAAGTTCGAGCGTGCTTCCCCTTCGGCGATTGCCCGAGAACGCATGGCCTCCCTGCACATACGGCGTGGGCATCGCGGCAGCCAGCCACCTGGAGTGTCTCGTCCAGCAGGAGATGCAAAGCATAGGACAGGGCACCCTCAGCGTGTGGGCAGTGCGGTTCGCACATGGGCGGCTGATTTTCTGCGCCCAAAGGAGCTCACCGCTTCGAGCTGGCCCGACATGCAGTTGACGACGTTCAGGACGCCGTGCTTTCCAGCCACGAGCAGCCAGGGCTCCTTTGTGGCCGGGTGCTGCGACCACTCGCAGACATAATACTCCTCGTCCTCCTGCGGGGCAGGTGCTGAGCATCAGAGAGGGGCGGCCGGCTGCAGCAAGGGGGCAGACGCCCTGCGTGCACCGGAGCATCAAAGTCCATGGGGGAACCCCTGCAACACAGTCCCGGCTCACATGCTGGTCCTTGAAGGCTTGCAGGATGTGCACGATGTTTCCTGGCCCGCACCTGTACACGGTGGCCTGCGGGGTCAGAGGGGTTACGGCCAGATTGGGGACATGATGGCAGAGGTTTCAGGGGGGTACCATGACAAGAAGCCCCCAGATCATCATGCGGACGGCCAGGGCCCGCTCCCCGCACCCACCCGTGCAGCTCCCACGGTTGCGAAGACGTTGGACAGGTGAGGGTCCAAGTGATTGAACCTCACGCAAAAAAGGGAATGGGTCTGCTGCTCCTGATACCTGCGGGCGTGCGCCATGGCAGAAGGAGCGCGAGTCATCGAGCACGCTGCACACAGGGAGCACAGGGGGGCAGTCAACAGTCCTAGAATGCAGGGTGTTTCATTGCCACTGACATGAGCATCCTGTGCACGAACTATTCTATCACACCAGAACTCAAAAACATCATGGAGCAACCCAGAGGACAAGCAAGGCCTCACCAGGCGAGATTCTTGTACTCCCAGGTGTCGTCCTGCGACTCGACTTCCTCCATGGCCGAACATGTATTAAACTCTACATCGTCAGAGAGACATGGACCAGCCCTGAAGGAGATGGGAGCGCCCCCGGGGGAGCACGATGGCGGGGAAGCACTCGTCAAAGCACGTCTTCAGCAAACAGAAAGCAATTTGAGACCTCGAAATATACTGCAAGGATGCTTTTGGGGGATGCAATGAGCAATTCTGCTGGTGTTGGTGTCGCAAGGGCCCCTCAGCGTGCCATGTGATTTGCCCAGGTTGAAGGGAGAGATCTTGTCCGCACACATGCGCACCGGATGACCCCCTTTCACAAGCAAGTGCACGGACGCAGACGACGGCTAAGACACAATCACATATCATTGTACAAACAAGCATTAATTTGGCCGACAAGGATATGCGGCGGACTCGCGCAGCACTGAATCTGTTGTGTCGGAGAGCGGCCTAGCCTGGGTGCGAGTCCTGGCCCTCACCAGCGACTATGCTCGCGGCACACAGCGTTGTATACGGAAGTTCAAGGTCTTTCATTTCAACATGCGGGACTGGATCCGCACGGCTCCCCGGGTCACGACCTTCCATGGGGTGAGGTTTGGGTGGTTGGCCCCCCCTCCGACATGCTCTGGGGCCGCCAATCCCTTCGATAGGAGTGCCGAAGCGGCTCCCCACGTGGACCCACAGGCATAATGCATGGAGTAGGCTGCACAGAAGACGGGCATGGAGTCGCATCCGGCCCGCAAGCGTGGGTGGCACCGGCCCCCTCGGGTCCCCCTGCCCCCCTGCCAGGTCCAGCGACCCGCCCCGGGCGGCCAGCCTCCTACAAACCCAGCCAGGGCTGGAACCCAGCATCCAGGAGCAGGAGCCGGCCTCCTCCCTCCTCGACCTGCACCTCACGGCAGACAGGGACGTGGCCACAGTGGAGGGCGGCGTCGTGCTCGCCAGCGCCCTCACCGGCCAGGCCCGCGTGACGGGGACTCGACGCGGCATGCTCATCCTGGGCATGGAGACGGCAGACGGCGCCGCCACCGCCATCGAGGACTTCCCACTCGCCAAGGTGGCTGCGGGACGAGGGAGTGGTGTGTTCTGAGGTCCGCAACAGCGCCGGTTCCCGGGCCGGGCCCACTGCATGTCGTGTGGCATCCTCTCACTCCTTCTTTGAGGGCACCACTCCCCGCTCATCAGCCCCCTCCACTTCACACACACAAACAAAATCCAGCTGTGCTGCTCGCGCTTTGTCGCTGGCGCCAGGATGAAGCTCTGGTGGCAGATGCCGCGGTGGGGTTCCACCTCCCATGACATCACGCCCGAGACTCAGGTGCGCAGGCTGCGGCTTTCTTGACTCACTGCGTCGTGCTGGAGTCCCTTACCACGTTGCCATGTAGTGATGTGCCACATGCTCCTGCACGACAAATGTTCTCTGCTGATTTCCTGCTGGCCATTGACAGACCTCTCACAACATCATGTTTGTCTCCACCCTTCATTTGCCCAGTTTCTGTTGTTGGAGCTGGAAGACGGGGTCTACGGCGTGGTGCTTCCTCTCATAGACCGCCGGACCTTCCGAGGCACGCTGCGGTATCCCAGGTGATGACAAGAGTGGGGGGGGGGTGGGGGGGTTCTCTTGGCAGCAGAGGGGATTGCGTCAGAGATGATCTTATTTTTACAGAACTTGGTTTCTGCATGAAGTGGGAGTGGGTGCAGGGGAAAGATGTGGCTGCAGCGCAGGGTGTGCGGGCGCTCCATCGAACCTCGACGGCAGTCGGATGCCAGCTCCGCCACGCCTCTTGTGCCTCGCGACGGGCCGACGGCGCACGGCTCGCCATCATGCCGCGGCGGCGCCTCGCTTCAGCAAGATGCCTTCCGATGGTCGCCACAGCGCGATGCGGCGGGCACCCTCGAGGACCGAGACCCAGCCCCTCCGCGTCTGGCTGTGCCCTGTGTCCCAGGCGCTCTGCTGTACATCGCTGGCCCTCCCCCCCTCCTTCGCCCTAGCTCTGGGTCTGGCGCTGGAAGTTCTCCAGGGTCAGGTTGGCAGTGAAGGCTGGGATGGACCTGAAGCGGTCCACGAAGGTCGCCGCCTCCTGCGCCAGGCGGCCCGTGGTGAGGGCCGTGGGCACCAGCGCCAGGACCCCGGATCGCAGCAGGTCGAACACGAGCTCCGCGCCCTCGTCCTCGTGCTGTGGGCGCAGCACGAAGCGCGCCCTGATCTCCCTGCGGCGCGGGTGAGTGAGGGGGGGAGCTGCTGAGTGTGTGTCGAGCAGGGGTGGTTACGTCACCTCCTCCAGGGACCAGGGCAGGCCTGGGTGCCTGGCATGCTCATGGTGAGACCTATGCTCCGTGCATTACTTCAGCGATCCACAGTTCACAGCCCGAAAAACAATGCTTCCCCCCTCTCATCAACCCCAGACAACACATCCCAGCCCCACCTGGCCGAGGGGTCGGTCATCATCTCCACACGATATCCGAAGAGGAGGTACACCGCCTCTCGGAACTGGGTGATCTGGCGGCGGAACACCTGCTGCAGGCGGTCGTTAGCCTTCTGCAGCTCGTTGGCACGGCGGCGCAGCAGCGACACCTCCCCTTCCAGCTGCGCGAGGCGCAGCGCGGCGCCTGGCCGCTGCGGCGAGGCGGCGGCGGCGTGGCTGGGCGAGGCAGCGGCGCCGGGCGCAGCGGGGCGCCTTCCCCGGCCCTCGCCCTGAGGGTCCTCCCCATCACCGCCGCCGGCCCCGCACGCGACGGCCTCCAGGCGGGCCAGGCTCTGCGCCAGCGCGGCATTCTCGCTCTCCAGCCGCTCCACGCGCGCGTCGCGCGCCTCGCGCGCCAGCTCCGCCTCGGGGTTCAGCCGCAGGTGCAGCACGCGCGTGGTGGCGGGGTCGAAGTCGCCACGCGCGACGCGGGCCTGCAGCGCCTCCGCGCGCGCGGCCAGCGCCTCGCCCTCGGCGCGCAACCGCTCCGCCAGCGCCTCGGCCGCGTCGGCGCGCGCCTGCGCCTCGGCCAGCTGCCGCGCTGAGGCCGCATGGCTTACGTCATCCTTTCCACCCACGTCACCACCGCCACCAGCCCCGCGCCGCTCCAGCTCCGCCTCCAGGTCGGCGACGTGGGCGTGCAGGCCCTCCACGGTGGCCTCCAGCTCCGCCAGGCGCGCCTGCTGCGGGGCGATCCCCGCCTCGCCGCGCGCACCCCCCAGGTACTCCTCGTCGTAGGAGGACAGCACGGCCTGCAGGCCCGAGCGCTCGCGCAGGAGGAGCGCGACGCGGCGCTCGGCGCGCGCAGCGTCTCGCCGCCGCTCCTCCAGTGCGGCTGTGAGGCGCGCCGCCTCGGCCTCAGAGAGCGCAGCGCGGTCCTCGGCGCGCCCCGCCGCGGCGCGCGCGGCCTCGGCCTCGGCGGCGGCCGCCGCGACGCGCTCCGCGCCGCGCAGGGCCTCGTCCTGCTGGCGCCGCACCAGGGCAATGACAGCCTCGGGCCCCGCGCTGGACCCGACCTCGGTCAGCTCCGACTCCCAGCGCCGCAGCGTGCGCAGCGCGGCCACACCCTCCACCGCCGCCTCATCAGCCGACGCGAGCAGCGCCTCCAGCCGCTCACAACGCTCCTCTGCCGCTGTCAGACGCTCGCGCGCGAAGACGGCCTCCCTGGAGGTGGGGGACAGGGTTGGGGAGTGGGGATGGAGATGGAGGTGGCATGGGGCATTGGACTGACTGAGAGCGACAGAGTGGGCTGTTGATGCATCGCTAATATTCAGAGGCTGTACTGATTGTTACCAACTCGACGCAGCTTGGGATTGGCGAGCCCAGTCCCCTTCTCCCCTTTCCTCACCACCCAGGCCCACCTGGCCGACTCCCGCAGGGCGGGCACCTGGACGGCCAGCTGCTCGGCGGCCGCCACGCGCTCGCGCAGCGTGCTGATCAGCACCGCATCTGCCTTGCGTGCGGCATCTGAGTCCTTTGGCGCCGCTTCGCGCCGCGCCGCCTCGGCCTCGGCGCGCTCAGCCCGCAGCGCCGCCTCCCGCCGCCCCTCCCCGGCGGCCGCCAGCTCGGCGCGCGCGCCCTCAAGCTGCTCCTGCAGCAGGCGCGAGGCCCGCGCCTCGCCCGCCAGGCGTAGCTCCAGCTCTTCATTACGGGCGTCGGCAGCGCGCGCAGCGCGCTCCTGCGCGGCCCGCAGCTCCCGTGCCGCCGCGCGCGCGTCCTCGGCCTCGGCCGCCGCGGCGGCCAGCTCGGCGCGCAGCCGGCCCAGCTCCTCCTGCGCGGCGTCGTCGGCGGGGCGGCAGGCCCCGGGCGCCGTCTTACCCTCCAGCGATGCCTTGGCGGCCGCCAGCTCAGCGGCCGAGCGCGCCCCAACACGCGCTTCGGTCTCCAGCCGCTTCTCCAGCAGGGCGATGCGCTGGGAGTTCTCCTCCTCCCGCGCCGCGCCCATCACCCTGGCGCGCTGGACCTCGGCCTGTGGGCAAGCGGGGAGCCTGGCTCAGAAATTGATCGGATCAGGCCCAACATCCATGGCCTAGAAATTCTACTCCACCACACTATCACTCAACACCTGGAGCGACAACAGACCTGCAGCCTCCCGATCTCCAGCCTGGCATCCTCCATGGCCGCGGCGTGCTCCCTCTGGGCCCGCTGCAGCGACTGGAGCTCGGCATCGCGCCCCGACTTGGCAGCCGCACGGTCCGCCAGCAGGTCGAACAGGTCCCGACTCGGCGTGCCAGCCTCGGCGATATTTTGCTCAAAATCCGGACGCCTGCCCAGTGGAGTGATCAGCCCTAGCTCCTCGGCCCTCTGGCGCTTGCTGGGCTTGTGCCAGCTCATGGCTGCAAGGGGCCCACGCCAGCCCCAGATCACGACATCATGTCGAGCGGCTCAGCATCGTCGCCGTTCCAAATGAAACACTGGCCATTGGCATCGTCCATCTGTCGTCGTCTTCGTGGGCTTCCCGTACTTCATTCATGTCGCGCGCGACACCACCCGATCAGCCACGGCAGCACGCATCGGTTCAAGATCTCGTCATCACCCCGCCCCCCCCACACACACAAGTTGCCTGCACCCCTCTTTACCCAAGGACCCCCTTCCACTCCCCTTCTTTCCAGGCCTGACTGCCGCCCGGGCCATGAAGACCACATGGTGCTGAGGATTGAGAGCGGCGACAGCGATGTGTGCAGCGAGTGCTGGGACAAGGCCGTGCTGTTTGCCGCGGGCACGGACCCCTATGTGCTCATGGAGGAGGCGGTGATCGTAGCCGCGGAGTGCAGCGGGACCGCCAAGCCTCTGCGCGCCAAGACCCTGCCCCCAACCCTCGACTCATTTGGCTGGTGCAGCTGGGACTCGTTCTACTCCACGGTCTCCGCGCAGGGTGGGGAACCTGGTGGTGGCAGGGAGCGCATCCAGTGTATGTGTGTTATAGACTGCTGGCTCAGCAGCAGCACCAGTCCGTGTATGTGCTCCCAAAGACTTCCAGCTTTCAAGCAACCATTCCCTTGCCCTATTCCCTCGCAGGCCTCGACGATGCTGTCCGAGGCCTGCGGGCTCAGGGCACGCCACCACGCTGGGTGGTCATTGATGACGGCTGGCAGTGCACACAGGTGGACGCCGCCTACCGCGACGACCCGCTCAAGGCCTTCCGACGAGGCAACGGGGAAGAGGTGTGTTACGAGTGAGGGTTAGGTTTGGAAGGAGGTGGGACGTGAGTACCTTTGTTTCTGGAGGGACACATGCGTGGCTGTGGGCTTAGTATAGGGAGGAGTATGGTCTCCATTGGCGACAAGGCTCTATCCCAGAGTTTGCAATGGAGGTTTTAAGTCGATGGCCACTCAACAGAAGCTCTGTGCAGACCCTTGGCAAGGTTGATCAATGGTGACATTCCCCCAACCACATACAACACACCCACACCCACAACCAACCCCCCTTCATCACACAGTCCTCCACCAACTCGCGCGAGTCCTTCGTGGAGGGCGAGTTCGAGGCGCTGGAGCTGGCGGCGCGCGGCATCCCGGCGGCCGGGTCGGCGGGGGCCATGCTGCGCGAGGTGCGCAGCAGCCTGGACCCCGAGGGCGCGCCCCCCATCGACGCGGAGATGATGGCGCTGCAGAAGACGGGGGGGCTGGCGACGGGGGAGGAGGGGCGGCGAGGCAGGCACCTCTGGCGCCGACCCTTTGTCATCAGGTGCTGCTGTTTGAAGGCGATTGAGGTCTTTTCTGATGACTGAGATGGATGGCGTGCCTGCACTGGTGTCTCATCTCCCCAGCTCCAGTGGCTGAGCTGTCCTGGCGACACACGCATCGTCCTCCCTGGTCCCCGTCCGCAGCCTGACACTGGACCTGCTGGGTTACGTCGGCGGCCGCATCACCGGCTTCTTCTCCTTCCTGCTCATCATGTTTTACCAGAATGTGGTCGACCCCGCCCCCACCGGCAGCTGGTGTGTGTGTGGGGGGTGAGGGAGGGGGCTGCGTTGCGGGGGCTGTGATAGTGCCCTGGGCTATCGAGGTTGGGGGGGCATTTGCGCATGCAGGTGCATGCTCTCCTTCCCTTCACCGCATAACGTGAGAGAGGGGCGGGTCCCTCCCCATCGTGGCCGTAGCCCGACCTTGCCTCTTCACTCTGGCCCTGCAAGTCATGTTCCAAAAGGAATGTCCCCGCTCAAGAGCAGGCCTCGTGTGCCAGGGCCTCCCAGCCCAACTCTACCCCACATCCCCTTTCACCCTCTTCATCACAATAATGAGCTCCAACCCCCCTTTTCCCCCCCAAACCAAGGCCGGCGCGGCTGTGGACGTGGGCTGCGCTGCGCTCGCTGCGCGAGCCCCTGGTCCAGTTCATGGCGGACAGCACCAACTTCACGCGCCGCCTGACCAGCGTGCGCGCCAACTCCAAGTTCTCCTCCCCCCGCGCGCGGCCCGAGGACGTGTCCTCTGGCGCGCCCGCCGACCTGGCCTCGGTGGTGTCCCACCTGCGCAGCGTGCACGGCGTGGCCTGGGTGGTCTGCTGGCACGCGCTGTCGGCCTACTGGTCGGGCGTGAGCTGGGAGTCCCCGGGCATGGCGCGCTACGCGCCGCGCCTGGTCTACGGCGCCCCCACCCCCGGCGTGGCCGAGGTGGAGCCCTCGGCCGCCTGGAACCCGGCCGTGCTGGGCGGCGTGGGCTGGGTGGGGGACATGGGCGCGCTGTTCGAGGACATGCACGCCTACCTGGCGGCGGCGGGGGTGGCCGGAGTCAAGGTCGACGCCCAGGCCGGCGTCGGCTTCGTGGGGCACGCCAGCGGCGGCGGCGCGGCGGCCGCCGCCAGGGCGCACGCCGCGCTGGAGGCCAGCATCGCCGTGCACTTCCCCGCCAACCTGGCGGTGAACTGCATGTGCCACAGCACGGAGAACATCTACGCCTGGGAGGGCACCGCGCTGGCCCGCGTGTCCGACGACTTCTACCCGACCGACGCCTCCACGCACCGCCCCCACGTCGCGGCCTGCGCCTTCAACTCCCTCTTCTTCTCGGGCGTCGCTCACCCAGACTGGGACATGTTCCAGTCCGAGCACCGCGCCGCCGCGCTCCATGCCGCCGCGCGGTGGGTGGGGAGAGCATGAAAGGGTTTGTGTGTGGGGGGGGGGGGGCCCCTTCGTGGGGGTGAATGACTGTCGGCCCAGCACGCACATCTGGCGCCCCCCTGATTCCCTCATCGGGCGTCGTTGGACACAATCTGGGGGGCCGCAGTCCTCCACTTCTCTGCCCTTGACCCTGGACCCCACTCCCGACCCCTCATTCGACCGCCCAACCCCTCAAAGCCACCCGCAAACCCACGCCGCAGCGCCGTGAGCGGCGGTCCGGTGTACGTGTCAGACAGCCCCGGGCGCCACTGCGTCCCGCTGCTCAAGCGCCTGGTGCTGCCCGACGGCGGCGTGCTGCGCGCGCTGCGCCCCGGCCGCCCCACGCGCGACTCGCTGTTCCTGGACGTCTGCTGCGACGCCCGCTCCTGCCTCAAGGTCTGGAACCTGAACCCGCGCGGCGGCGTGCTGGCGGCCTTCAACCTCCAGGGCTCGGCCTGGGACTGGGGGCGGCGGCGGTACC
The DNA here is from genome assembly GCF_000733215.1 of Auxenochlorella protothecoides. Taxonomy (NCBI): domain Eukaryota; kingdom Viridiplantae; phylum Chlorophyta; class Trebouxiophyceae; order Chlorellales; family Chlorellaceae; genus Auxenochlorella; species Auxenochlorella protothecoides. The sequence goes on from NW_011934124.1 coordinate 55,069, forward strand.
GCACGCACGAGGCCGCGCCGCCGCCGCTGCCCGCGCGTGCCGCGGTATGGGACGTGGAGCCGTACCGCGGCGCGCCCAGCGGCGACCGCTTTGCCATGCACGTGGATGGGGCCGAGGGCGTGCTGGTTGTGGACGCCGCCGGCGGCGTGGACCTGCAGGTCCCCAGTGAGTCGGTGGATCTGTTTGTTGGTTCGGTTTTTGAAGCAGGGGGGCAGAGGGGAAGTGATGGTGCGAGGGCCGAGGGCGCCGGGGTTGGGCAGCAAAAGGGGGCCGGCAATGGCCACCACCAGGGCGCGCTTGAGAGCGTCACGCCCTGCTGCACCGTGCTTTCTTTCCCCTCGACTCTTTTCCACCACCTCTCTCGCTGCACACATTTGAGTCCCCATCTGCCTTCCCATCCCCTCCTTCACCGACAGGCGGCGGCGCCGTGATGGTGACCGTGGCGCCGGTGGTGACCTCGCCCGACGGCCAGGTCAGCGCGGCCCCGCTGGGGCTGGCCAACATGCTGAACTGTGGGGGCGCGGTGCGCGACTTCCACTGGCAGACGTCCCCGGAGAACGGGCGCCCCGCCGCGCCGCAGCTCAGCGTGGAGGTGCGCGGCTGCGGGACGCTGCTGGCGTACTGCAGCCGGGAGCCGGGCAGGGCCTATGCGCAGGGCGTGCAGACCAACTGGTGGTGGAAGGAGGGGCGGCTGGAGGTGAGCGTGCCGCAGGGCGACGGGGCGAGCACCCAGACGGTGGTCATCGCTTTCTAGTTGAGTGGCTGGCGCGGGCCACCTTCCCAACAGCTGCCGACAGCTGGGCCACTCCCGGAGCGGCGCCGTGACGGAGCATACCCGCGCGCCCAGGCAGAAGGGGTTGGAAATCTGGCATGCCCAGGGCCCCCATGCTGCCTGCACCAAGGTATCACATCCATAGCAAGTAATACTGACTAGACCGGGCGATCGCAGACTGGGCAAAGGAGGACGTATCTGTCCCAGATCACTTGAGCATGAGCTTCCTGTGGGGTCGGCCCAAGGCCGCAGCCCAGCCTGCCACCCCTTCCGGGACTGAGCCACAAGCTACCAAGCAGAGCGGCAAGGCACAGAGCCTGGAACTCGTCAAGTACCATGCGCAGACCGGCAAATTCGAGGTCGGGACAGAGGCCCTCCGGATCCTGCGCGCCACCGCGGGGCCCGTGGGCGTCGTATCCGTGTGCGGGAGGGCGCGTCAGGGCAAGAGCTACATCCTGAACCAGCTGCTGGGGCGGGCGGGCGGGTTCACGGTGGGCCCCACCCACCGGCCCTGCACCAAGGGCCTGTGGGTGTGGTCGGCCCCCGTGCCCCGCACGGCAGCGGATGGCTCCCCATACCACCTCGTGCTGCTGGACACGGAGGGCATCGATGCCTACGACCAGGTGCGTGCTCGGGACAGGGCAGGTTCAGTATGGGTATGAGTGCACCTTGCCGAGCGAATGCGCCTGGCGAGCTGACGCCATGCTCGCCACTCATCCCAACCCTCACCCCCCCCCACCAACTATCACAGACGGGCCAGTACTCGACCCAGATCTTTAGCCTGGCAGTACTCCTGTCCAGTCTCTTCGTGTTCAACCAGATGGTGTGACGGCAGATGTGATTTGGTTTTGAGCTGGAGGGGTGCACTACAACTGTGCTGGGGCGCGCGACCCTGGCGACCTATTGCCCCACACTTGAGCAGTCGGCTCCATAAACCTTGCGCAGGGCGGCATCGACGAGGCGGCCCTGGACAGGCTGTCGCTGGTGACCGAGATGACTAAGCACATCCGCGTCCGCGCCGGTGGAGGTGGGCGGTGGTTGATGCGTGTGGGTGTGCAGCCTGCTCACGCTGCAGGCTATGTGGAGGGGTAGAGAATGTCGCCAAACTCTACATGCAGAGAATCCCAGCACTGATCTCCTCAGCCCTGCCATGCCTGGGCACACATTTCACCCTCGCTCCTGGGCCCAGTGTCCCTTAGCGACCCCCCCGCGAGAACACCTCCCCCATTTTAACCTGCAAGCTCAGGCGAGGACGCGAGCGAGCTGGCGGCCTTCACGCCTTCCTTCCTCTGGCTCCTCCGCGACTTCTACCTGACCCTGGAGGAGGACGGGCGGGTGGTGTCGCCGCGCGAGTACCTGGAGTCGGCGCTGGCGGCGGTCCCCGGCACCGGCCCCGGCGCGGCGGCCAAGAACGCTATCCGCGCCTCCATCAAGTCCCTCTTTCCCGACCGCGACTGCTTCACACTGGTGCGCCCCGTGAACGAGGAGCGCGAGCTGGTGTCCCTGGACGGCCTGCGCCCGGGTGACCTGCGCCCCGAATTCCGCGAGGGCCTGGCCCGCCTGTCGGCCCTGGTCTTCGCGCGCGCACGGCCCAAGCGCCTGGACAGCACTGTGGTCACCGGCCCGCTCCTGGCGGGGCTGGTGGAGGCGTACGTGGAGGCAATTAACGCGGGGGCGGTGCCCACCATCGCCACCGCCTGGCAAGGCGTGGCCGAAGCGGAGAGCCGCGGCGCGGCCGATGCTGCCGAGGCAGCCTACGACGCCGCCTGGGCCGGCGCGGCGCCGGGGCCGGAGCCGGCGGCGCTGGACGCCGCGCACGCGCGTGCGGTGGAGGCTGCGGCCGAGGCCTTTGCGGCGCGCGCGCTGGGGCCGGACGCCGTCAAGGCGGCCAACGAGCGGCGCTGGCGCGAGGCCGTGCAGGCCAGGTGGGGCTGTGGAGGGGGGGGAAATGAGGGGGTGGAAGAAGGATGGGGGGCGTGCCAGTCCGGGGCGCGTCGAGGGCCGAAGATCAAGGGCTGAAGGTTCAGGGCTCGAGCGGGGCAGGGACGCTTTGGAGTGTGGTACTCATGACTGCTCCTGCACGCGAAGCAAGCCAGGCGTCGGAATGTATTCGGGGGTCTGGCGAGCGGACCCGAATAAGGGACGTCCCACCTTGCGAGGTCGCTGGATGCCCCGTCATGTCAGGGTCGCGGCACCCAGATGCATCAACATCACTGATCCGCCCCACTCTGTCAGGTTTGCCAAGGCGAGGAAGGAGGCGCTGGCCAGCGCTGCGCTGGCGGTCGAGCAGTGCCTGGCGGCGGCCACCAAGCGCGTGCTGGAGGTGGCGGGGCGCCCCGACGCCGACCCCGGCGCGCTGGCCGCCGAGCTGGCGGCGGCCGAGGCGGCGCTGGCCGCGGCGCCGGGCG
>NW_011934124.1:59274-87699 GCF_000733215.1 Auxenochlorella protothecoides
GCGCGAGGCGGGGTCGGCGCGGGGGAGGGCGCGGCGCGCGAGGCCGAGGCGGCGCTGGCGCGCGCGCGCGGCGAGGCGGAGGCCACGCGCCGCGAGGCGGAGGCGGCCGTCGGCGCGGCCCGGGCCGAGGCGCAGGCCAGGGCGACGGAGGCGGCCGACCTCCGGCGCAGGGTGCAGGTGCGTGCTCTTGCGTGTGTATTTTTGGGTGGGAAAGAAGCGCTTGTAGTGCGGAGGGTGGAGGAAAGAGGGCTGTCACTACCTCACCGTGCATGGGAAGAGGCGGCATCTGCTGGGCAATGGGCGTCCGGGATGCCGGGGAGGTCTGGCTCTTGAGGCTGCCCCACAGTTCCTACTCCCTGTATGTGGCAGCACAAGGCAAAGTAGCTTCTGAGCCTTCACGACACATCAACCACCCCGGCTCGAGCTCCACCACCCTTTCAATCCCCAACCTCCAAACCCAGGAGCTGGAGGCGCAGGCGGCCGGCGCCGAGGCGGCGCTGCACGCCGAGCGCTCGCGCTCGGCCGCAGCCGCCGTGGCCGCCTCGCAGGCTCAGGCACATGCCTTTGCCTCGCCCATCCCCCCCTCCCCGCCGCCGGCTGCAGGAGGCGCGGGACGCTTTGCGGGCGCGCGCACCGTGCCCAGTACGCCCAGCGCGGTGGAGGTCAAGAAGATGACCAAGGTGGCGATGCAGCAGTGGCTGACGGACGCGGGGGAGGGCGCCACGGTGTACAGTCTGGGCCTGAAGAATGCCAAGAAGGCGGAATACGAGGCAGCGGTGCTGGACGTGCTGGGCAGCGTATGATCGAGAGGGTGCGAGAAGGCAGGATCATGCCCCTGGGCGGCCATGAATACAGGGAAGATTGGCGATTGTGCAGGGGCAACCTTTGTGTCGCGGGTCTGCACGACAGTGCACGCCTGTAACCTGAGGCCGACCACAGATTTATTCGGGCATTTCGTGACCCTTGTATGGTCGGATGTACGGCTGAAGGGGGTCGGGCTGTGTGTAGAGTATCTAGCACCACGTCCCTGGCCCGTCTTGAACCTCCTCACCCCAAGGTCTCAAAATCTCCAAGAATCGGGGGGACATTTCAAGCCATCTTCCTCGGTGGGGGACTTACAACAGAGACAAATTACAGAGGCGATCGAATCGGCGTGAATGCTCCGATCGATCTCCCAATTTTGCAGCTTTTTCTCGAACATAACCTCCTCGGTCGATAAGATACCGGGGTCCGTGGAAGCGCCTCCTCCGGGGCGGTCCTCGGCCCGACGACGAGCACGCAGGCTGCCGAGCTGTCACGACCCACGAAACGACAGGCGATTGGCAGCACTTCATACGTTTGCAATGATTTGCATGTTGATGCAGGGGCTAAAGGATACCATTCACGGACATGTGCCTACCTTACTATCCGTTGGGTCTCGTATCGTGGTTTCTTTTTCAAGCCGGCGACCCGAAGATCTGCCCTAGGGGATCTGTGGAGCCGCTGGAGCCGCTGCCCAGCGGAAGATATCACTTGTGGGGTAGGTCAAATGGCTGCATACATCCTCGGAACCCCCTTCATCACACTTGTGTGAGATATAATATTGATTCAACAGTTCTTGACGACAAGACACAATCATGGTCTGCGACAGATTCAAGACACCCGCAGGGGTCGATACCCATCCCGAAGGCATCCCTAACCTCAAGAAAGGTACACCATGCGCTATCGTGTTCCATTTTGTTCGCTCCAATACCATGCTTCGAGCCGGGACGGTGCTGTCGGCGGTACAGGATGTCGAACGCTTCGTCCTTCGGCTTCTCGCGTAATGGAGTTTTTGGCCCCCTCCCCTCGCCACAGGCACCCTTTTCACGGCCGCCATCCACATCTTCTGTGGAATCGTCGGTGAGAGCACAGTGCATGTGATACGCAGGATTGCATTCTGGTACGCATCGCTGTTATAAATCCAGAGGCGCTGCCTTGCCGCAGGTGCCGGCGTACTCGCACTCCCCCGCTCCCTCGGATGGCTGGGTTGGGTTGCAGGTCCCATCCTCATCATAGTCTTTTACCTTGTCTCTCTACTTTCCAGCTGGTGAGTTATGTTTCGGAGTGTGGGCTGGACTCGGCCCGTGTGTCGAGGCCCGCTGTCGAATCCGGAGCAGTGTAGGTCATTGATGGGGCCGCGGGGTGGGCAAGGGTTTCAACGACGCACCACCACCTGGGACCAACCTCCTTCCCCTCACTCCTGGCTCCTCTTCACCAGGCTCTTGGCCGACTGTTACGAAGTCGAGGGTGTAGAGAATGGACGTTACCATGACATCGTCAAGCACATCATGGTGAGCTGTCGGTGCTTTCATGGGAAAACAGGGAACTTCTCTATGTTCAGGGAAACACCACATGTGGCTAGACATGAGCGTCCATGCGTTGCATGACCTGCACTGAGATGGTGTCTCTGTCTATTCTGGCGTTACCCAATGGGACTGCCACCCATTCTTCAATGCATCTTTGCTTCATGATTGTGCAGGGGATTAGGTACGCTTACGGCGTGTCTGTCTTCCAGATGCTCAACATCGTGCTGATCGACATCGCTTACACCATCACCGCTGCCAAGGCCATGGTCACCCTGGCAAACACCGCCTGTGGCTGGCAGGGCATTGACTCTGGCGACTGCTTCAACACGGTGAGGATGCGCCACATGTGCTGGCATCTCGTCGGCTGTGCCTGACTGGTTGCTGCATGCATTGTATTGCAGCTCCTTGACACCAGCTGCATATCAGCGCATATATGTCTCTGGTGTTTGTCGGGGCTGTCTCCCCTGCCCAAACTTCTCCCAATCACCTCACACTCATGTAGTCCTGGATCATGACTGTCATCTTTGGGGCTGTCCAGATCGTATCCTCCCTCGTCCCCAACCTCGAGTCGGCCTGGTGGGTGTCCTTCATTGGCGTCATCACCTCCCTCTTCTACTCCTCCGTCGCGCTTGCTCTGGGCCTGAAGTCTGGTGAGGGGGATGCCTGAAGAAGGCTGTGGCTGTGATTGGGTCGTCACTTTGTGCATGATGACTCTGCCAGCGCATCATATGAAATCTGCATACGGGGATCTTACGACTTCTCCTCCACCTCTCCCCTCCTGGCAGCCTCCAACCGCCTCGGCACCGTTGGTGGTATCCCTGCCAACCATGTGAACAAGGCCTTTGAGATCCTGAATGCCCTGGGCGCCATCGGCTTTGCCTACTCCTTTTCCAGTATCCTGGTGGAGATTCAGGACACCCTGCGCCAGGCAAGCATCTATGGCTGGGTGTCCCCAAGCGCGGGGATGCGCAATGGGCTCTAATGCCGCATTAGTCATGCCCAAGACAGCGACCCTCTGAGCCCCCTGCCCTGCCCACCCTCTCTTTGTGCAGCCGCCCAAGGCAGCAAAGACCATGAGCAAGGCCACCAACGTCGCGGTCACTGCCTCTTTTGCGTGAGTCAAGGGGAGTGGAGAGGGAAAATCGCTGTCCTGGGCTTGCCACCTTAGAGTATGGCGAATTTTTCTCTTCAATCAAGGATCTCGTGCCCCGTGCTGGTGCAGCCTCGGTCTGGATGTGTGTGTTTATGCAAGCAGTGAACTCTTTGCGACCCTGAGGATGCGAGGACGCTCCCCTTCCTCCCTGCAGATTCTACTTTGTCGTAGCCATTGGCGGGTACGCCAGTCTTGGCAATGGTAGGTTTCCAGAACGTCTGGCTGGGTTGCTGAGGGTTCAGTTTGTGGCAGCCATTCACCATGCAGCACAAGCAAGCCCCAGGGCCTCTTTTGCACAGAGTGTCTGTCACCTCTGCCCACAACTCCACAGATGTTCCCTCCTACATTCTTGGTGGCCTCCAGGGTCCCGAATGGGTTATCTTCGTGGCCAACCTCTGTGAGTCTGCATACCTGTGGGCTGTTGCATGCTGCAGGATGAGGGGAGAGGGCGGGTGGGTCAGTCGTTCAGAAGAATAGCTTCTGCAGATTCTCCGAAAACGCTGCCACCCATCCACCCTCCACTTCCGCTCCTTGCCCTTTGACCTACCCCCCCCCCTCCCTCCGGCCCCCCGCCCCCACAGGCGTCCTGCTGCACATGTGGTCTGCCTACCAAATCTATGCCCACCCCATGTTTGACACCCTGGAGTCCCACGTCAAGGCCTTCAAGTGAGTGCCTGGCTGCAGGGCTGTGTGAAGACCTTGCAAGCTGTCTAGTTTTGACCAGGAGATCCTTATTCCACCCCCCTGCCACGTCCCCACCCATCGCCAGGCTCCGCCAGGCCAAGGCCAAGGGGGACGCCGAGCTCCCCGCTAAGGTGGAGGAGCTCAAGCGCATGTCGCTGGCGGCCAGACAGGGTTCCGCTGCTGGGACCAAGACCATGGACGCCACAGCCCCCGCCGCCCCGCCCGCCGCCACCCCCCTCCGCCGCCTGTCCCGTGTGTCGGCCATGGCGGGCGAGAAGTTGCAGCGCCTGTCCCAGAACGCGGCCATGTACCGCGTCAGCACCGGCTTCGCAGACACCTCGGTGCCCAGCAACGACGACCACTTTGTCCTGCCCTGGTGGCAGCGCCTGATCACGCGCGGCATCTACGTCGTGCTGACCACGCTCATCGCCGCCATCATGCCCTTCTTCGGGGCCATGGCTGGACTGGTGGGCGCGCTGGCCTTCTTCCCCCTCACCGTCTTCTTCCCCTTCCGCTGCTGGTGAGGGGGCTGGCCCATTGTTGCCAGGCAAAGGGAGTGTGGGGGGGTCATGGCATGGGATGGTGTGTACGCGCGCGTGTTGAGACAGGATGACCAGTTGACTTACCCTGTGCTGATCAATTCTCACTTTCCAGGTCTGTGCATGTTGATTGGATGCTGCCATGCCCTGGAAATCCATCACATGCCTGCCTTTCACGTTTCTTGGCCCCCTGCTGCGCCCACACACCTCTCTCCTCACCCCACCCACCGACAGGCGCACCGTGTACAAGCCCACTGGGTGGTTCAATTACATGCTGTACGTCATCGAGTTCGGCATGGCGCTGGTGTGCGTAGCTGCCACCATCGCCTCCTTCCGCAACATCATTGTCTCCTGGTCTACCTGTGAGTGGCTGGGGGGGGTGAGAGGGGTGTTTGGGCGCTTGAAGCTGCAACAAGGGAGGCTGCATGAGCGACCGTGTTCCACAGCCAGGGTGTCACCGGGTGGCCGTGCAGGGACCCATAGAATTGGTGCTGAAGCAGCGTCATGCTGCAATGCGTGGGGCGATGGTCGGCATGCAGCCATGCTGATTCCATGCATCGATGGCTCCTCTCTAGCATGCTGAAGTCTGCATCCCTCTTCTCAAAGCGTTTCATGGGCTCCTCCACATCCACCTCATGCAGTCAAAATCTTCGAGGGCGCCGGCACTCTGTAAGATCCTTCAGCTCAGGCGGAAGGACGCCGCCTGGTCATCCGGAAAACGACCCAAACCCAAGGGATGAAGCATCTCGCTTTACCATTTCCACGCCTTGTTAAACTTCAACGGCACTCTTTGATAAGTACACCCAAAATTTCTTCCTCGATGGACGTCAACTCTTCCCTCTGCCATGTTCTGTTTGCCACGTCGCATCATTCCCAAGACCGACCTGCATGAAGTGGTGCATACACACAGCACGCTGAGCCCAAATAAAAAGCCTTACCGAATCCCCTTTAGATAGATCTTCTCGGTGAGACGCATGGGCATACGAGCTGAGTGCTTCACAAACAAAGTAGCGATGCGGCTGCGGCTGAAGAGTTGGGGGGGGGGGGAGGGCGTGGTGGGGTGCAACCTGGGCCTGAAGAACGTCAAGATGACGGAGCACGAGCCTGCGGCGTTGGGGAGCGCATACCTGTGGGTGCGCGACGGGGAGCGATCGTGCCACCAGGCGCGACGGGGAGCGATCGTGCCACCAGGCGCGACGGGGAGCGATCGTGCCACCAGGCTGCTGTGGATGCAACGAGGATGGGTGGTGGTATATTGCGCATGCTCAAAATGGATTGTGAGTATGTCTGCAGGGTCATGCTTCGAACCAGAGATTGTCTCTCATGGGATTCCAGCCACATTTCCATCTAAATATACTGTGAATGGCATTCAAGAAGGGTTCAGGCGGTCTCCACCTGTCAGTAGTACGTCCTTGTCCCTCATGTCCTGGATCTGCGTCGGACATTGCATCGTGCTACCCCGAGATCCCTGGATGTCCCACGGCGAGATCCCGAAACTCACACACCCCGCAGGCCGTTTCAGAGAAGAAAAACAACCCCAAATGAGAAACCGGTATCATAATCAATATCCAGTCACAGTCCGCATCTTTTCCGCGATAACCAACTCCTCTATCCTCGAGGCACAGGGGTCGGTCGGAATGCCTCTTCCCCGGCGGTCGGTCGGCCCGACAGGCACCCAGACTGCCGACCAGTCAAGGGAATGGAGGCGGATAGAGACTGTCCTCGTACTCGGTTATTTTTAGGTGTCGAAGACTTTTGCAGGGGTGAAAGATACGGATACTGGACTGGAAACTCGTGTGTCCTCCCTTGGGTCTGGTATCGCGGTTTCTATTCTCCAGGTGGCTGACTCAAGACCGCAAGATATGTCTGATTTGAGAAGCCGCTGCTCCCAGGGAAGCTATGTCACACGACTGCAAACAATCACGAACTCCCTTGGTCGGGCCTGTGGCATACACAGCATCGAATATAAAGTCGTGGAGAGCAAGAGATAACCATGGTCTGCGATAGGTTCAAGTCGCCTACATGGTTGGATACCCACCCCGAAGGCATGCCGAACCTTAAAAAAAGGATAACTTCCGCTGCCGTGCTCGTTATTGCTCGCTTCAACACGGTGTGCGTAGCCGGCAGGTCGCCGTCCGGGGGACAGAACGTCGATAGCTTTCTTCTGCGGCTTCTCGTGGAGCACAGGTTGTGTCCCCTCCCCTCGCCACAGGCACCCTCTTCACGGCCGCCATACACATCTTCTGCGGTATCATCGGTGAGTGCAGTGCAATGGATATGGGAGTGGTGTCATATGTCACTCACCGCATTCCCAGCCTACCCGAATGTCAACCAACAGGCTGCTCGCCGACTGTTACGAGGTGGATGGCGTGGAGAACGGGCGGTATCATGACATCGTCAATCACATCATGGTGAGCCACCGTCCGCTTGCCTGTCGATGTGGGGACCGACCGCTCATGACATCTCGCACAGTGCTGCCCAGACAGAGTATTCCCTCCTGCAGTGTCCTCCTGGTCCTGGACACCGACTGATCCCCCCTTCCTTGCGATTCCCTGCCAGGGCAAGAAGTGGGCCTATGGGGTCTCCACCTTCCAGCTGCTCAACATCGTGCTGATTGACATTGCCTACACCATCACTGCCGGCAAGGCCATGGTCACCCTGGCAAACACGGCATGTGGCTGGCAGGGGATTGACGCCGACGCCTGCTTTGACAAGGCAAGTCTGACAGGACTCGTCGGCGGCTCTGTCACCGTGTCTTGCTGACTGCAGGCCGCCTTGGACCGAAGTGCCTTGCCGTCGACTGCACGTTGCCGCACGCTCCGGTGCAGCATCTGACTGGCCCCATCCCCTGCCCGTGACCATCCCAAAATCCCTGACCCCCATGCAGTCGTGGGCCATGACCGTCATCTTTGGAGGTGTGCAGATCGTGTCCTCCCAGGTGCCCAACCTGGAGTCGGCGTGGTGGGTGTCTGCCATCGGCACCCTGACCTCCCTCTTCTACGCGTCGGTGGCGCTGGTCCTGGGCCTGAAGAACGCGCATAACCGGCTGGGCTCCGTGGCCGGCATCCCCGCCACCCCCGTCAACAAGGCCTTCTCCGTGATGAGCTCCCTGGGCGCCATCGGGTTTGCCTACACCTTCTCCACCATCCTGGTCGAGATTCAAGACACCCTCAAGCAGCCGCCCAAGGCCTCCAAGACTATGGGCAAGGCCATCTCCATCTCCGTCACCGGCGCCGTCGTCTTCTACTTCTTGGTGGCCGTCGGCGGCTACGCCAGCTTGGGCGACGCCGTGCCGGCCTACATCCTGGGGGGCCTGGTCGGTCCCGAGTGGGTCATCTTCGCCGCCAACTTTGCCGTCCTGGGGCACATGTGGTCCGCCTACCAGATCTTCGCCCACCCCATGTTCGACACCCTGGAGTCTCACGTCAAGGCCTTCCAGTGAGTATCGGTGGGGTTGGGTGGGGAACGGCCCCTGCTCTCGGCAGCGTGCATGGGGCCTGTGGGTGGGGTCTCCTGTCCCCAGCCAGCATGTGCCCGCCTTCACCCCCTCAACACCCCCGCCCCGCCTCGGTCCTGCAGCCTGCGCCGTGCCAAGGCCCACGGCGACACCGAGCTCCCGGCCCGCATGGAGGAGCTGAAGCGGGCCTCCATGGCCGCCAAGACCGCCCCCCTCGATGCCAAGGCCGCCGACCTTGACGCCAAGGCACCCAGCGCCGCCCCCGCCGGCGGCGAGCCCCAGCTGCGCCGCCTGTCCCGTGTTTCCGCCATGTCCACGGCCGCCTCCCAGGGGCTGCAGCGCCTGTCCCAGAGCGCCGCCATGTACCGCGTCAGCACCGGATTTGTCAACGAGACCGTGCCCTCCAACGAGGAGCACTTCCTGCTCCCCATCTGGCAACGCATCCTCACGCGCACCTTCTACGTCTGCTTCACCACCATCATCGCCGTGGTCATGCCCTTCTTTGGCTCCATGGCGGGGCTGGTGGGAGCGCTAGCCTTCTTCCCCCTGACCATCTTCTTCCCCATTGAGTGCTGGTGAGTAGAGAGGAAGGGTGGCGAGGGAACGGGGTGTGGTCAGGGGGCATGGCCTCCCAACAGCTTGCCTCCAAGCCACGAGGAGGGACCGCTGGGTATGGAATCCAGGGCCGATCCAGGGCCCTGTGTGCTCGGGCTGTGTGGAAGAGCCCGCCAACAATGCAGTGTTGCCCGCGTCAAGGTGCTGTGGGAGCCTGTCTCCTCGACCCCTCCCACCGAGCCAGGCCCTGACGCCCCCTTCCCCTTGTATCCCCAGGCGCAAGGTGTACAAGCCGCGTGGCTTCTTCAACGGCCTGCTGTACTCCATCGAGGCCTTCATGTTTGTCGTCTGCATCCTGTCCACCGTGTCCTCCATGCGCAACATCATCAACTCCTGGAGCACATTCAAGATCTTTGGCGCCACCGTCGGCCTGCACTGAACACCCAGAAACCCGACGGGTTCCACCCCCCCCCAACCCCAACTCCGGAAGAACGACACTCCCAGGGCCACCCCCTCTCCCCCCCTGCCCCGCGGCTGTGGAGCCATGCCTGCCCAAGCAACACTGCTCTGTTGAACCAGCACTGCCTATCCCCCTCATTGCCCATGCCGCACAAGGCCGTTCACTTCCCGGCAGCCTGCAAGAAACACCCATGGCGGCCACAAAACCTTGGACGAGGAGGCGCCAGCTCCACTTGTTTGGGAGCGGCCTTGGTGTGGCCGGCGGACCCCATGAAGGCATCACCTGCACCTGTCTGCCAGCTGGAGCTATGATTCCCTACCGCTGGTGTCTCTATCCTCCTTGCACCAACCCAACGTTTTTCCCCAAGATTCTACCATTCATGCCTGGAAATCATTTTTCCTTGCCCTGTTCCCTGTAGCCAAGTCTGGCGACAGTCGGTCTCCATGTGACTGGCAAGGCTCTGCCCTGGCGCCCCTGCGTTTAGACACCCCTTGGGTTGCCTGCCTTGAAAATGAGCAACTCAGAGGAGGTCTTAGTGCGTACCAGAGTACCACCAAGTATCGACAGGCGGACACTAAGATTGATGGGTGACCCAACAGCTACCAATGTGGGCCCACTTGTGTTGGTGCCGACGAGACACCAGCCATGGAGCACTTCACAGGCCTACGTGGTGATGCCAGTGCCTGCGTCCTCTCCATAATACGTGCTCGATGTAATCAGAAAAAGGGGACTGGCCTCACATCGTTACAACGTCGGTCTTTGCAACGATTTCACAGCGGGAGCGCCCCGGATAAACCCTAAAGAAACATGTTGAATACGGCGGGAAACCGGAACCTGGCACGAAACTGGACCACTAAAGGGTTAGCTGCCTCTCTAGGATGGTCATGCGGTACGCTGGATCTTCGCAGGAGTATTTCGAGGTGTTCCACAATCCACGGGGGTCCGGAGACACTGAGCGACGGCACTGAGCGACGATTGGCTGCAGTGCATAGTAAGGACGAGCTATGGGCCTATTGAAGTACCCTTGGGTCTGAATACCCGAGGCGTGGGCAGCTTCATGACCAAATTATACACCTGTTGGGAACTGAAGATCGGTGTTCCGGTATCGCGCGGAAAGGCAAACCCCGTCTGACTCCATTGGCAGACACCATCACGGGAGATTTGCCAATTGCGCAGGACCACGAGTAGATCTTCGAACATTGCACAGCTTGCAGCTTCCCAAACGCCCCTCGCTGAGTGTTTATCATGCAAGTGGAACGCAACATTTGATTGTAGAGTCCAACTTTCTCCATACCCTAGCCAGGACTGGCTAGGGCATTGGGGCGCGCACCCGGAGCAGTAGGTGCCGCGGGAAGCGAACCTATCCTTAAGGGGCCGCGCGTTCCGAGACCCGATAAATTGCTACAACCCTGGTCCCGATATCAGAACTTCACTTTTCTACGGCGGTTTCTGGTGAATAATTGTCTTGCAAAGGCTCACGGGCCTGGCTCAGTATGTTTGAGAACCAACGCACCGCCGCTTTGGTGGACGCCAACCCCAATGGCATCCCCAACTTAAAGAAGGGTAAGGCGTTACAAGATATACCCACTCAAAGTCACACACATTATAGGGTCGTTCAGGACACTGTTTGCCAGTGCGGTGCTGCTGGACGCATGGGGCCCGGGTACTTCGTGCCGTAAAAACAGCGGAGATTACCCGTTCCCATCGCGCACCCCTCTGCGCAGGCACGCTCTTCACAGGATCCATCCACATCTTCTGCGGTATCGTCGGTGAGTGAGCGTCGCCCCTCGCATGTCTCGTTCCGGTTGTTGTCACCGCACCAGGCCCAGGAGGCTCATCTGGTCCACCCCGGTCGCGCAGGTGCCGGTGTGCTCGCCCTCCCCCAGTCCCTGGGCTGGCTGGGATGGGTCGCGGGTCCCCTACTGCTCATCACGTTCTACATCACGTCTCTCATCTCCTCATGGTGCGTTTCGGAGTGGGTCGGGGCGTCCCTAGGGTTGTCCGACGGTGACGGGGGCACGCGGGCCCGCGGCCTGTCCCCGCCTGTTCGGGGGTCTCTCGCAATCACACCCACCTCGCCCACGCTTGCCACCAGGCTGCTCGCCGACTGCTACGAGGTAGATGGCGTGGAGAACGGGCGTTATCATGACATCGTGAAGCACATCCTGGTGAGCAGGACCCACCTCACCGATCCTCGTGGGGATGTGGCCGGGCACCATGCATAAGGACCCAGGGACCTTTATATACCTCTTTCCCCCACGCGCTCAAACCTGCAGGGCCTGAAGTGGGCGTATGTGGTGTCCACTTTCCAGCTGGTGAACATCTTCCTGATCGACATCGCCTACACGATTACCGCCGGCAAGGCCATGTCCACTCTGGCCCTGACTGCGTGCGGCTGGCAGGGCATCGCCGAGGGCGACTGCTTTGACACAGTGCGTCTGGCCTGGAACGATGGGGTGCCTGAAGGCATCGTCGGGACCCCGGGAAGCAGCAGGGTAGTTTTGCGTGAATGGCCTCAGAACATTGCGCGCCCCCTTGGCCACTCATGGAAGTGCTAAGACCCTGGCTCACCGCATCCACTCACCCTCCCCTCCTCTTCTGCAGACCTGGGCCATGACCGTCATCTTTGGAGGTGTGCAGATCGTTTCCTCCCAGGTGCCCAACCTGGAGTCGGCCTGGTGGGTGTCCTTCATCGGCGTGCTCACCTCCCTCTTCTACGCCTCGGTGGCACTGGTCCTGGGCATGATCCACGGTGAGGCCCCTGGGGCCGCATGGGCGACACGGATCTGGTTGGTGGGGGCTTGGGTGATGTCTGTATCCCTCGAGCACAAGTCATCATGGGGAGAACGGCCTGACTCCAGCAGCTCCAAGACACGAGAAGATCTGCTGGGCTGTCCTTGCACAATGTCTCTAGATTGCACTCCGTGACCATCTTCCCTCCCCATCCAAATTTGCGTAGCCAAGAACCACCTCGGGTCTGTGGGTGGTCTGTCGGCCAGCCCCATCAACAAGGCGTTCAACGTGATGGGCTCCTTGGGTGCAATTGGGTTTGCCTACTCCTTCTCCACCATCCTGGTCGAGATTCAAGACACCCTCAAGCAGCCGCCCAAGGCCTCCAAGACCATGAGCAATGCCATCACCATCTCCGTCACCGGCTCCTTCCTCTTCTACTTCCTGGTGGCCATTGGCGGCTACGCCAGCTTGGGCGAGGGTGAGCAAAGGAATACGGTGCATGGTTCAGCGTGGGGGGCCTGGGATGCTCCCCCAAATCGCACCAGCGACGTCCTGCCGTGCAGAGTTCTGAGTTACGATGGCCTGGTCTGCATCCTACCCCCCACCCCACCCCACCCCCCCCCGCCCCCGCAGACGTGCCTGGGTACATCCTTGCTGGTCTCCCGGGTCCTCAGTGGGTCATTTTTGTCTCCAACCTCTGTGAGTTTCACAGGGTGTGCTCCTTGGGATCCTGTGCCGGCCCAAGTGGGCGAGATGAAGAATCTGTTGCGGTCTTGTACCACCCGCTGCGAAGCACCTCTGCGTCCCTGTTCATCCCTCTTGTTCGCCCTGGCTTGTGCGTCATCTCACATCGCCGGTTCCCTCTGCAGGCGTCCTGCTGCACATGTGGTCCGCCTACCAGATCTTTGCCCACCCCATGTTCGACACCCTGGAGTCACATGTCAAGGCCTTCATGTGAGCCTGTCTGCATGGGGGGGGGGGGTGGTTCTCATGCAGTCGCCTGGTTTTGGGTGTGCGTTTCTGCAAAGCTCGAATGCCACACTAGGGCTGCCCCTCTCGCATCCGCTCATCAGACATTCCCCGACCACCTCCACAGGCTGCGCCGTGCCAAGGCCCGCGGCGACACCGAGCTCCCCGCCCGCGTGGAGGAGCTGAAGCGCGCCTCCATGGCCGCCAAGACCAACACCGCTGATGCCAAGGCCACGCCAATGGACGCCAAGCCCCCGGGGGCCGGCGCCGAGGGCCAGCCGCAGCTGCGTCGCCTGTCCCGTGTTTCCGCCATGTCCACGGCCGCCTCCCAGGGGCTGCAGCGCCTGTCCCAGAACGCCGCCATGTACCGCGTCAGCACCGGATTCGTCAACGAGACCGTGCCCTCCAACGAGGAGCACTTCCTGCTCCCCATCTGGCAGCGCGTCATCATTCGCTCCTGCTACGTTGTGGTCACCACCATCATCGCCGTGGTCATGCCCTTCTTCGGCCAGATGGCCGGGCTGGTGGGCGCGCTGGCCTTCTTCCCCCTGACCATCTTCTTCCCCATCGAGTGCTGGTGAGCGGGCTGCGGCCAGGTGGGGGCAGTATCTTTCCTTTCCTTGTCAAGGGTCTTCATATGAGGTGTAAAGCGCCGTGACCTACCTGCGAACGTCGCCCGACCATCGCCTGCACAAGTCGCCCACAAAATAAACACCCCCTTTTTCGCCAGGCGCCGCGTGTACAAGCCCAAGGGCTGGTTCAACATCATGCTGGCCAGCATAGAGGTTTTCATGGGCCTGGTGTCCATCGCTGCCACCATCGCCTCCGTGCGCAACATCATCAACTCCTGGGGCTCATGTCAGTGGGGGAAAGGGGGGAAGTCGGGGAAGGCATGGGAGAGGGGGGGGGGGGGGTTGGTTTACGGCCGATGTATCCCCAGCACAATGTGGCTCTGTTTCATGAGCTGCAGGTGTGATGCGCTCTTCACACTTGCCTGTCCTTTGCACTCGTCCTCAGGCTCCATCGCTCATCCTGCCCCCTCCCCACCCAAACACTGCAGTCAAGATTTTCGGTTCCACCGGCGGAATCCACTGAACCCAACTCACATCAAACTTAACCCTGCTTGCGCACACGCCCCCCACTGGCCCTGTACACCCTCCCGCTCTGCCTGCCCCCTGCGCCTGGCTGCGTCTGGACTTGGTAGAGCTGCGGCCGCGCGGGGATCTCGCAATGATCCTGGGGGCCCCCCGACCCCAAACACTTGAAGCTGCCCATGAAGCTGCCTGACGGCCCCCAGTGCCTGGTGCCTGGCACCCGGTGAGCGCCCACCAAGAAGCCAAAGCTCGAACGTGTGGTCCTACGATGTGAAGCGTTTGCTGCCAATTTTCTGGCGATTGTGATGTAGAGATACCTTGCTGATGTCAAGAATCAGGGAAGGGCAGTTCAAAGCAAGCGAATTGCTCCTTGATCCAGCTGGACGGTTGGCGCCACAGTCCAGAACATGTGTGGGAGCTGGCCTGGCTGGAGGGGGAAATTGAACTGTAGATGGGGCGCAATGGATCCAAGACCCGGCATGCAGCCTTGTGTTGTCAGCTTACCACGCACCGCATTCGTCTTGTTGAACCTTCTACAGCGGCCTGCATCTGAGTCCAAGGTATTATCAGACATCACGTGCACCAATGCTGCATCCTCAGATGCAGCATTGGTGGTGAAAGGGTGGAAATGAGGAGCACTGCGGTTGCATAATGGCGGCTGATGAGCTTGCCGTGCATACCCTTACGGTAATCCACCCTCAGAAAGAGCATGATGACCCGGCAAGACGGTGGGAAGTCAACTTGGATGTGTTGGCAATTATTAACCATAAAACAGGCTCCAAAGCCGTGGCGGGTCATCTTCAATACTGGCAACCCCTGCAGGGGTTGTCCTTGCTGAGCTTCATGCCATCATGTTTGCAGTGATACAATGTCGCAACCCAGAGTCTGATGCGCTGTCATGTGGTGTCCAGGCTCATCCCCCTTTGGTGATTACTCCTGAGCTTGTGTGTTTTCGGATAATTGAAGAGGTAGTGCCTTCTGACAGAGTGCTGATCCATTGAGACATAGTCAGGAGCAAGTTTGGAAAGCACCGTGGGATGCCCAGTGCAGCAGCCCGGCCGACGCCAGTTCTGTGGGATTTCTGAGGGCTTCCCTTGCATGGGCATTCATCAGCTAGAAAGAAGGTGGCGCGCATCGTCGTGAGCGCAAACCGGGCTACTACGCTTCTGTATCGCGACATCATCGGACTCTCGCAATCCCTGGAGAGCGTCGTGCATGTGGGGGATCTTCCCTGCACACGAAATATGTATGATCGCTGTGACTGAGGTCGCCTGTGCTGGGCCGGCGGTCAAGTGATCGAAGCCCGCCGCGCCTGGAGCGGGCTGCCATGGGGATGGACATCGTGCAACAACTGCCTCAGCTGGAGGCGCTTTGCTTGCAACTTTACACAGCACAGGTAATTGCTCGATGAGGTCGGTGGGTCCTGCAGGGCAAGGGCCTGAGGGGAGTGCTGCTCACCTGCCCATCGGCCATCACCACTTCCCCTCACATCGCAGAACCCTCAGGACCGATTGCACGCTGAGCAATCGCTCCGCGTCTTCACCACCTCTACAGACTATGTTCCCCACTGCAAGGCGAGTCCTGCCTGTGTAGATGGGCAGAACATGCCTTGGTTTCCATTAGAGCCTGACGAAGGGTTTGAGGGCGGTGGGAAGCGTGCATGGCTTGGACGTAGACCTTGTCGCATGCATGCAATATCGCAGGGACCTACGCTGCACACCTGTTCACCTGCATAGCGAGCCAGCCTCGGCCCAGGCATGCACGCGAGTAAACTCGACTCATCCTCCCACCCCGATGCGACAGACCATCCTGGACGTCTCCAGCTCCCCATATGCCCAACTGCTGGCAGCGAGCAGCCTGCTCAAGGTCGTCACTGAATTCACGCTCTCGTGAGTCTGGGTGCCGGTGCCACGGGGCGAGGCGGGGGAGGGTCGGGACCCTGCATGGGCAGCCTGCTTCCTCAAACCACGAAATGTGCGGCTGGTGCATTTTGCCGTGCACCCCTGCCCCGCATGCATGCCACGAAAAGGGCAGCGCTCCGCCCACCCTCCCACGCACCGCCTGCCGGCTCCCGCCCCCACACCTCGCAGGAATCAGGTGAAGCTGGACATGCGGACCTATTTCCTGCAGTACCTGAACGGGCGGGGCCCGACCCTGGAGCCCTATGTGGTGGCGGTCCTGGTCCAGCTCATTTGCCGCATGACAAAGCTGGGCTGGTTCGAGGACAGCGCATACCGCAGCATCGTGGAGGACGCCGGCGCCTTCCTGGAGCCGCGCTCCAATGTAAGCCGGGGGTTGTGCAGGAGGGGGTCGTCATTGGGACTGGCAGTTCTTGTAGTGGGGCAAAAGGGGTGCCAGAAGCAGTCCCTGCACTGACCCTGAGCTCTACGCTGGCATGCGGGGAGTGAAGCCAGCTCTACCTCCTGGCTTCCCATTCCCGGCTCCCATGATGCTGTCGCTCCATGCCCCCACACCCATTCACCACCTGCACCCTGCTTCCTCACGCAGGACGGCTCACTCGCCCACTACATGCTGGGCCTGCGCCTGCTCAACGCCATGGTGCTGGAGGCCAACAGCCCCACGCCCCACCGCACGCTGACTCAGCACCGAAAGGTGGCAGTCGGCTTCCGGGACGCCGCGCTGTACAAGGTGAGGCTACGGCAGGCGATGCGAACGAGGGGGTGGTGGTGAGGGATTGAAGTCGGTGTGCCAGTCCCTGTGCACAGGTTGCAGGCATCTCTTTGGCAAGCGGGTGCCGGCACGATCGATCCGGCCACGCATGCACCGCGCCCAGCAGCCCTTCCAGGTTGCGCCTGTTGTTGGTGGACTATCTTCCAAGATAACGTGCCAGGGGGGCGACCCTTTCCACCATCCATGCCCCTGGTTGCACCCCCCCTCCCCTTCGCCCCTCTTCCCTGCAACAGATCCTGCAGCTGGCGCTGGGCGCGCTGCAACGGCTGCCCGGCATGCGTGCCGACAACGCGCTGCTGGAGCAGGCGCTGCGACTGCTGGTGGCCACGCTGTCCTTCGACTTTGTGGGCACCTGCCTGGATGAGTCGGCGGAGGACCTGGGCACCATCCAGATCCCCACCGCCTGGCGCCCGGCCGTCGAGGACGCGGGCACGCTGCAGCTGCTCTGGGGCTACTACGCGGGCAACGAGCCGCCACTGAGCAGCCTGGCGCTGGAGAGCCTGGTGAGCGGCGGCATGGGGGGCAACGGGGAGGGGGGATTTGGGGGAGAGAACGCCCCCAGACCATGCTTTACAGGCAGCAACCTCTTCCCCCGGGGCCGCGTCGCCCACAATTACCCGTAGAACCTCCTTGGCTTTTTCAGAATTTGCCTCCTTCACCCCTGCCTCACCCAACATAACCCCCCAAGGTGCGCCTGGCCTCGGTGCGGCGCTCCCTGTTCTCCAGCGACGCGGTGCGCTCCGCTTTCCTCGCGCGCCTGGTGGAGGGCTCGCGCGACGTGCTGCGGGACAGGCGCGGGCTGCACCACCATGCCAACTACCACGAGTTCTGCCGCCTGCTGGGGCGGCTGAAGACCAACTACCAGCTGGGCGAGCTGGTGGCCCTGGCGCCCTACCCCGAGTGGATTGGACTGGTGGCCGACTTCACCATCAACAGCCTCACCTCCTGGCAGTGGGCCTCGGGGTCGGTGTTCTACCTCCTCGGGCTCTGGTGAGCGGAGGACAGGAGGGTTGGGGGGGGGGGATAAGTCAGAATGGGGAAGGAGAGGGGGGCGCGGGGAGGGAAGACAGGGCCTGGAGCCAGGTTCTCGTGAGGGGCCCTTTCACTGGATTGCATGGCGAGATCCCTGTAGACCTGGGTCAGGGCGCAACAAGCCGGCCATGGCTGGATGGGTTCTGGCGGGCACTGACTGCCTTACCCATACACGTGCTGGGATGGGAGGACATGTGCATCAGTGACGCAACGATGTTTCTATGCCGATCATCCCTCCCATTCCTCACACTTCCTCTCAGGTCGCGGCTGGTGAGCAGCATGCCATACCTCAAGGGCGAGGCGCCGTCCCTCCTAGATCTTTATGTCCCAAAGATATCCAGGGCCTTCCTCACCTCCAGGTGTGGAGCGTTAGCGCGGTGGGGAGAGAAGAGGAGGGGGAATTGTGTGGGGTAGCGGCCTTGGAATAAAGAGAACATGGCTGGGACCTAGCAGATCAGGTCGCTAAGCGTCCTGGTTTGGTGTCTCACAAGTAGCTGCGCTTGTATCCATTCTCACACACACACACCCATTCCTACCACCTCCTGGCCCCCTGTCCTTGCCCATGCAGGCTGGAGTCGGTGAGGACTGTCGTGCAAGACGGGCTGACGGACGACCCCCTCGACTCCGAGGAGCAGCTGCAGGTGGTGTGGGTGGTGGGCTGGGCGCCTGGGCGGCGGGGGCGGGGTGCTCTGGGCGATCTCTTCACGGACATTGAATGCAGCCCTCTTGCCTTCACATGCCTCCCTCACTCTCCCCCCCTTCACCCCTGTGGGTCCCTCCCCTCCACACCCCTCCAGGACCAGCTGGACTCGCTGCCGTACCTCTTCCGCTTCCAGTACGAGAAGATGGCCGAGGCGCTGACGTGCGCGGCGGACCCGCTGATCGCGGCCTACGCGTCCCGCGGCGCGGGCGGCGCCGTCGCCGGCGGCGCCGCCTCCTCCTCCTCCCCCCCGCGCGACGCGGCGGTGCTGGAGGGCCAGCTCACCTGGATCGTGTACATGGTGGGCGCGGTGGTGCGTGGCCGGGCCTCCGCCTCCGGCGCCGACGCGCAGGAGGCGGTGGACGGCGACCTCGCAGCACGCGTCTTCGGCGTCCTGCGCGCGGCGGAGGGCCCCGGGCACGCGGCGCGCGCGGGCGCGGCCTCGCGCCGTCGGCTGGAGCTGGCCCTGCTCTCCTTCCTCCAGTCCTTCCGCAAGGTGTACATTGGCGAGGCGGTGATGCACAGCAGCAAGGTGTACGTCCGCCTGGGCGAGAGCGTGGGCCTGGCAGACCACGCCGCGGTCATGAACGTCATCCTGGCCAAGATGGCCTCCAACCTCAAGGTCTACTGCGGCGCGGAGGAGGTCATCTCCGCCACCCTGGAGCTCTTCAAGGTGTGTGTGGGAGGAGTTGTATGTGGGGGATTTCTGGGGGCGAATGCATGTGCTGGGTGTGTTGTCGGATGGATGGCATGGCAGTGCCATATTGGGTGGTGGGACGGTGTCTTGGCCGCGCCCCTCCGTGTGTCCTGGGAGGAATACCTGCGAAGTGAAACTACAGGCCAAGTGCCACAACAACCAACCCCATGCTTGGGTCCTGACGCGCCGCCACCCTCCACACAGGACCTGGCATCGGGGTACATGAGCGGCAAGCTGCTCATCAAGCTGGAGGCCATCAGCTACCTGCTCACACACCACACCGCAGGTGAGGTTATCGGTGGGAGGGGTAGCATGGTTGCTTGCAGATGCCAGAGCGGCAGGCGGAGGGTGTGCGCGCGGTGGCTGGGATGCCGAATGGGCATTCAAGCCTGTGTGCATTCGATGCCACCCACAAGGTACCAGGCTCGGGGAGTCGGGCTCTCCCCGGACAGCCACTGACGCTCCCCCTTCCTCCCACCCCAATCCCCCAGAGTACTTTCCTTTCCTGGCGGGGCAGGCAAACCTGCGGGCGCGGACCACCTTTTACTCGACACTCGCGCGGCTCCTGTTCATGGATGACACGCCGGATCGCTTCAAGGCCTTTGTGGCGCCCATGCAGCAGGTGTGGAGGGCTTGAGAGGGGAGGTTACGGGAGGGTGTGATGACTTGGGTTGGGGTCCTCGAGCTCGGCGATGCATCAGGGTGGTCGACATGGACGCCCACACGGAGGAAAACCCCTCCCTCTCACCAAAGGCGCGCCTCCCCACCCTGGCCCCAACCCAACCCACCCCCGTCCCCAGGTGTTTGACTCCCTGGCGACGGCGAGCCGCAGCGCGGGCAGCCCCGCCGCGCTGCGCGCCTCGGTTTCCAACGAGACCGTGGCCGGTCTCTTCAGGGACCTGCGCGGGGTGGCCGCCGCCACGAGCACGCGCCGGACCTACGGTAGGAAGGCTGTTGGGATGAAGGTCGAATGCTGCCCGGCTGTGGCGCTGCGGGTGTTGTGGCGCACTTGAAGCCGGGGAATTCAAGGCGGTGGTGCAAGAGCTCCGGGTGGATGCTGGGGCCAGGCTGGGGCCTGTGCAGCAGGGTTCTGGCCCAGCATCCGAGTACCTCCGAGGGATGCTGGTGCGGCAGGTGCTAGCGCATGATGTATAGCTGGCACCCCACGCCAAGCCTTCTCCAATAACCCCCCCTCCATTTTTGCCTCCTTCCCAACGCGCAGGCATGCTCTTTGACTGGCTCTACCCTGCCAACTTCCCCGTCATCCTGGCCTGCCTGGAGGCCTGGTCCGGCGACCCGGTGGTCACCACCCCCCTCCTCAAGTTCGTGAACGAGTTTGTGCTCAACAAGTCGCAGCGCCTCATCTTCGACTCCTCCTCCCCCAACGGCATCCTGCTCTTCCGCGAGGTCTCCAAGGTCGGGGAAGGGGAGGCCGCGCGGATGAGGGGGGGTGGGGAGGGGCGGATGGATCTTTTAAAGGGAGCGTGTGTGTCGGGTGGTGACGCCCATAACCTTGCTCCCTCGAGCCTTGTACAACAAGTCCGATTGCCCAGCAGATGCAACTCCGCATTAATGCCTCCATAATGCCAGACCTTCATACGGAATTCCCATTCTCCCCACCAACCCAGGTCCTGGTGACATATGGCAACCAGGTGCTGTCGGCGCCGCGGCCTGCAGACGTGTACGGCGGGCTGTACAAGGGCTCCTGGATCTGCCTGTCAATCCTCAGCCGCGCGCTGGGCGGCAGCTACGTCAACTTTGGCGTGTTTGAGCTGTATGGCGACCCCGCGCTCAACGATGCGCTGGACATGGCGGTGCGCCTGGCGCTGAACATCCCGCTGGCCGACATCCTGGCCTACCGCAAGGTGTGGGGGGTTGAGGGTGGTGGTGGGGAGAAAGAGGCGTTTGGGTCGGTGTAGCAAGTCCCCCTGTAGCTGCAGGGTCTGACGGGCCAGGGGATGTGCTGAGCTGGGGCCTCTGAGGCAGGGTCCAGCTCCGGTCGAACGGTACTCTAAACCAGGGAACCCAGGGGTCTCGGCTTGCTTGGCGTTACTGAGGCCCTGCCCAGCCGTGAGACAGCATAGGATCACACGCAGCTGTTCACATGGCTGCCCGTCAGAGCCTCACAACGTTGCTCCACCCAGTCCTGCCCCACCCAGCCTCCACACACACCTTCACCTCCCCATGCCGTCCCCCCTCCCCCAACCACCAGGTGTGCAAGGCCTACTTTGCGCTGGTGGACATGCTGTGCGCGAGCCACGTGCCGCTGCTGGCAGCACGCGACACGCCCACCTTTGTCTTCCTGCTGTCCAGCCTGGACGCGGGGCTGAAGAGCCTGGACGTGGCCGTATCCAGCCAGTGCGCCGCGGCCATCGACAACCTGGCCGGCTACTACTTCCTGCACATGCCCGGCGGGCACAGCCCCAATGCCGCGGCGCGGGCCATCTCGGAGCACGTGCGGCAGCGCCCCGACCTCTTCCCCCAGCTGCTCACCACCCTGTTCGAGATCGTCATGTTCGAGGACTGCTCCAACATGTGGTCCCTGTCACGGCCCATGCTCAGCCTCATCCTCGTCAGCGAACAGGTGCTGAGAAGGGGTGGGGTGGAGTTGGGGGGTCGGGGCCAAGGGGATTTGGGAAGATAACAAATGGGGGAGAGGGTTGGTGGTATGGGGCGTCGAAGGCTCTCAGGGTTCCGTGCGCTGTGGCGGCTGGGACTCGCAGGGACGCTGCGTTTGGTCACGTCCGCCGAGGGCGTCGTAAAGGCGCCTGCTCAAGTGTCGGGCGGAGTGCCTGGTTCGATCGGCCTCAAACCTGTCACCCCTGCTTGAGCTGGACTCCTCGCTGATGGCATCAACCAGCTCCAGCATCAACCTACTCACCAATATACTCCCCACCCAACCATCAATCCTCCCCACACAGGTTTACGAGCATGTGACCAAGCGCGTGGCGGCCAGCCAGCCCCCCGAGCGGCAGAGCCACCTGGCGGCGTGCCTGGAGCGGGTGATGGCGGGCGTGACGCGGTCTCTGGAGCCCAAGAACCGCGACAAGTTCACGCAGAACTTCACCATCGCGCGGCACGACTACCGCGCCAGGACATGATTGCGGGCGGGCCGGCGACGGGGCCTCCTGCGTGTGTCGAGTCGCACACTGGCGCCGACAGCGTGCGTCTCGTTGGGCAGTGTGTCTTTTTTAGGCAGCTGCCATTCCCCAGGGATGTTGCAGGACACACCCGGCATGCCCCTGCGTGCTGCCCCGGATCAAGGGGATCGCAAGCTCCAAACTGATAGCCGACGAAGGCCTCCCCTCCACCTCTATGAAATCCCCCCTTCCTGCTATGCCTGCTCCCAGGGGCCCTCTGCAGAATTTGTAAAATTTTCAGACACGCAACCGTGGCAAGCAAGCTAGCACTTCAAGCCTGGGGCGCGGGGTCAGGCTGCTGCCTGCGGTCCGAGCCTCGTGTGCGGCGGGGTCCCGAGTGCGCTGGCAGCACGATGGCCTGCCCGTCCCAGGCCGCCGTACCCGGGGCCTGGTCGCTTGATTCCGTCCCCGTCCCTGCCGTCCCAGCGTCTGTCTCTCCTTCACCCGGTCCCCTCGGCCGCTTGCTGGGTCTTTGGAAGTCGGGCGCCTCTGCGGCCCGGGCCTCGACCACGGCCGCCTCGATCGCGACGTCCAGGTCCTCCTCAGCCGGGGGGGCTCTGCTCACCGTGCCGCCACGTGGCTCTCTGGTGGCCGGCGGCGCTGCCGCGGTCAGGCTCATGGGGATGGTTGCCAGCATGCCCAACCCCGGGATGGCGCCGTGGGCGTCAAAGGCTCCAGCTGGGGGCGCTGCGTGCGCGGAGCGCGGCGCCTGAGAGGCGGCACTTGACCCCGGCGGGGCGCCCCCCAGGCCGGGGATAGCGGCGCCGCCCTGGCGGCGGCCCAGCAGGGGGGCGGCAGCGATCGGGGCGCTCACGGGCGGCGCGCGGCCGGCCGCCGCTCCCCCTGGCGGCAGCGAGTCCATGGCCCCGTCGGCCTCCGCGGCGGCGGCCGCCTCTGCCTGGGCCGCCGCCTGGCGCTCGAAGAAAGGGTCGCCGGGTCGTCTCCTGCACGGGATGTGGGAGTGGTAGTCCAAGTGAAGATCCATGGCGGAGTCGGTCTGGCTGGACCTGGATAGGGGTTTGTGATGAGACGGCGGCCCCGAGGAGGTCTTGCTCGGATGACCTCCATGCAGCTGCAGGGTACTTCTGCTGCATGCAGGTGGCTCCCAGCATCACCTCCTCTTCTTGAAACAATAGCACACACCTCCCTCTCAATCCCCCCCGAAGGCGTGCATGCAGACCTGGCCGAAATGCCTCCATCCCATACCTGCCTCACCCCCTTCCCTCCCTCCACTCTACGCCCAGTACCACCGCCAACCAGGACACACCAGCCCCTCTACCTGCACCAGAACTTGGTGGCAAAGTCGCCGCCGCCACTGGCCAGCAGGTGCCCCACCGGGTGCCAGCCCAGGCTCCAAACCGTGCCCTCGTGCGCAGCGGGCACAGCGCCCACCGGCGCCTCGGGCCGTGAGGCCAGCCAGTAGAGGAGGGAGCCGTTGTTCCCGCCCGCCACAAACAGGTCCTCGTGGATGGGGTGCCAGGCGGCGCAGACCACGTCCTTGGAGGGCCCGCGGAAGGAGGCCAGCGCGCGGCGCATGCGCATGTCGTGCACGGCGCAGGAGGCGTCGCGGCTGGCGGACAGCACCCAGTGCCCGTTGGCGTTCCAGGCGGCCTGCATCACCGTCGCGCGGTGGCCGTGCAGAGTGGCAATGCACCGCCCCGCGCGAGGGCACCACAGCTTGAGCAGCCCGTCCTTGCTCCCTGTCGCGTGGTGGGTGTGTGCCAGGGGGGGGATCGCGGTTGGAGGGGGTGGGGTGGGTGCCAGGAGGAGGTTGGGCGGCAGGCCCAGAGCAGGCCATTGAGGGGCCCTCCTGCCGCACACAGCCCCGCCATGCTGTACCTCACGGCTGCGCACCCACTGGGAGCATGTGCATGACAAGCAGACGCGTTTGCACCCCCCCCTCCTTGATGCCTGTGTGATCAGTGCCCCGCCCGGCACCTCCAGGAAGTGCAGTGACAGAAATGCGGCGCGGTCACTTCCCGCCGTGCCCCCTCCCCCCTCCGCTTTCCCCTCTTCCCCCTTACTCACCTCACGCCCCCACCCCCCCCTCTAAACCCACCCGACACGAGCTGGGAGGAGCGCGGGTTCCAGTCCACGCAGCGCACGTCGCCGCCGTGCCCCGCCAGCACCTGCTCGGCGGCCACCCGCGCAAAGTCCCAGACCCGCACCGTGCCGTCGTCGGAGGCGGTGGCGAACTTGAGGTCGGAGGGCGCGAAGGCCAGGCCCCGCAGCGACTCGCCGTGCGCCTGCACCGACTTGACCAGCTCCAGGTTGGTCTTCCAGAAGCGGACCACGCCGCCGTCGTCGCCCGAGACCAGGAAGGTGCCGCTGCGGGTGTAGGTCATGGCGCGTACCGGCCCCTCATGAGCCTGCAGGATGGATTCGAACTGGAAGGAGGCGCCGTCCCACATCGTGAATTCCCCGGCCTGGGTGCCGGACAGGCAGCGCCGGCCATCGGGCGTCCAGCACACCACGTTCACGCTGCTCCGCGTCTGGATGGTGCGTTGCATCGCATGCATGGGGGGGCGGGGCGGGGGTTGGTGGGCAAGGGAACGGACACAGCATGTGGGAAAGGATGTCCTTCTTTGGGCAGGGTGTGGCGTGTAACAGACACCCGTAGGTGGTGAAAGGAGGTGCATTGGGCCACATGAACAGCAGCCGTACTCAGGCAGCCAGCGGGGATGCAAGCACAGGGGCCAGCGCCCCTCTCCAGCACGCCAGATCACCCACAGGGACACAAAGCCCGCCTACCTCCCAGCCTCGCCACCCACAGCAGCTACACAGGCTCACCTTGCTAGGCGCCTGTCCCGCAAACTTGGTGGCGGCGCCGCTCACGGGCTGGTGCAGCATGGCTGCGGGGGGGAGCATGCCCAGCGCGCCCACGGGGCCTGGCAGGAGGTCGGGCCAGCTGCGCGCGTCTTGGCCACGCAGGGCACGTGTCTGTGGGGCAAACGCGTTGGGGAGGAGTGAGGGAGAGCACGGCGCTCCCTGTCAGGCGTGTGCCACAATGTGCAGCACCCTCCCCCCCCCGCCACGCACCATTCCCAGCACTCAACTCAGCCCGCACCTGGAGCCACTGGACGTAGGGCCCGGTCGCGTCCACCGTGCGCCGGGGGACGGCAGCCTGCTGCACCTTCTTCCCATCCACAACCTCCGGGGTGGAGATGGCCTCCGGGCGCAGGGCCAGCTGCCGGGTGTAGTAGCTCGTGTACAGGGACATCGCCGCCGCTGATCAGACGACAGGAGACGGCACGCGTATTATTTGAATCTTATGATGCATTCATTGTCATCGGTCGTGTGCCGCCATCGGCATGGGCCGGAATGTCGGGTGCCCTGGGGACTCCATCTCCAGAATGCCACAGCACGGTTCGCTACATGAGTCTCGGTGCCTACAGGTTTATACAACAACTCTAATATGGACAAACAGTCGTCATCAGAAGCGATGCTGCGCGGTTCGGATCGGTGGCAAGCACAAACAGGGGAATATGTCTGCTGGAGTGCTTCGGAGTCCAGGGTGTCGACATGTAGCTTTCAATCCCGACGGTGCGCCAAGACGGGCCCAGGCTGGCCAGCTCATCGCCAGTTCCAACCCCATTTTCTCATCATCATTATACTAATATCAGTATGCGAGGGCTGATGTCCAACTACAGCAGGAGGATCACATACATGGTTGACCAGCTTGACTTGGACCAAGATCTATGTTACCTGTGCATGATTAATGTGCTCACGCAAGAGGAGGAAGCTCAAACCGGGATGCAGAAGGATTGATCCCAGGTAACAGCATCCAGCATGAGCACCCGGCTGCAACATCTCCCCCATGACGATCTGCGACTCGTCATCAGCTCTCTACCCCCTCCCGCCAGAAATTGTCCGCGTCGGCAGCGCCACCAATGCCAGCAAGGTTACTGTTCCGCATGGTGATCCCCCACGACATGCTCACGACACTGCAAGGACACGCCGTTGTTCATTCTCCACTCTACTAGTCCACTCCAGTGAGACACTCGTCACTGTAGCCCCCACGCCCCCTCTGCAGCCGACCCCCTGTGCCGACGTGACTGTGGTTAGTCTAAAGACACGCTCCTCCCCCCCCGCTGCCCCGGACCCCTTTATGCTCACTTGTATCTGATGAACACCAAGGTCCGCTTGGGGTGGGCCTCTGCTCGTGCACAATGCCGGCATATGTTTTGCGAGCACGGGCCGGCCTAACCTACCCCACCCGCGTCATCCCACCCCACAGGGCAAGGCGACTCGACGCACCATTTCGTGGGTAAGTGGATCAGGCTATTACCCCCCTTGCGTTTTGTTTAAAGTGCTCTACGCCCGCCTCGCACGGGGCGTGTGCCGGATTTCGGCGGCTGCCCCCAGCGCAGGTAGCTGCAGCGCAACCCCAGATCCGGCGACCCCCTCATCTCGACCCTGCCCTCCCCTCCCCCAGGTGTGGAATAAGAAGTACGGCGCCCAGCTCACGCTGCCTTGAACAGTAGTATCCTTTTGGGCTCGCAGTGCGGCCGTTTAGACCCCCTCCTCTTGCACTCATACACCTGTCCGGTGTTGCCTATCCCTGCTCCTCCCCGGGCGTCATGATGATGCTCTGTGCGAGCCTGGGCGCCTCCCACGCCACACGCGCTCCCCAGCGCTCCCGGCGCACCAGGGGGAGCGGCCCGTCCTCCCTGGTCATGGGGCGCGGCGCGATCGCGCGCTCGGCAGACCACCCCACCCGCGGCCCCGACGCCCGCCCCGCCGTGGTGGCCCCCCCGCCCCTGCGCCGCCTGCGCGTGCCCTGCCGCGCCGGCCTGTCCGTGGGCGGCCCCACCGACGGCCTGCCCGTCTCCCCCGCCGGCTCGCCGCCCTCCTCGCCGCGGTGCAGCGTGGAGACCACCGACTTCCTGGTGCTGGGCTCCGGCATCGCGGGGCTGAGCTACGCGCTGGCGGTGGCCGAGCATGGGTCGGTGGCGGTGGTGACCAAGGCGGCGGCCGACGACGGCTGCACGCGCTACGCGCAGGGCGGCATCTGCGCGGTGCTGGACCCGCGCGACTCCGTTGCCGCCCACGTGCACGACACCATGGTGGCGGGGGCCTGGCTGAACTGCCCGGAGGCCGTGGCCGCAGTCTGCTCCGAGGGCCCGGCCCTGGTGCTGGGCCTGGCGCGCCTGGGCGCAGAGTTCACCCGCGCCGCCGTGCCGGCAGGGCGTGGAAGGGACGGCGGTCCGGGCGGTGCCCGCGCCGCGTCGGCGTCCCCCATCCCGCCCCTGCACCTGACGCGGGAGGGCGGGCACAGCGCGCGGCGCGTGGTGCACGCGGCCGACGCGACGGGCGCGGAGATCGAGCGCGCGCTGCTGGCGCGCGCGCGCGCGCACCCGGCCATCACCTTCCACGAGCACCGCGTGGGCGCGGACCTGGTGCTGGGCGAGCTGCCCGGCGGCGGCCGCGCCTGCCTGGGCGCCGACACGCTGGACGCGCTGACCGGGCGGCGCACGCGCTTCCTGGCCCTGTCCACCATGCTGGCCACGGGCGGCGCGGGCCAGCTGTACCCGGTGACCACCAACCCGGGCGTGGCCACAGGTGACGGCATGGCCATGGCCGCGCGTGCGGGCGCGCCGCTGGAGGGCCTGGAGTTCGTCCAGTTCCACCCCACTGCGCTCGTGGCGGGGGAGCCCGCCGCCGCCGACGGCCGCGCCTTCCTCATCTCGGAGGCCGTGCGCGGCGAGGGCGGGCGCCTGCTGAACGCCGCGGGCGAGCGCTTCATGGCGCGGTACGACGCGGCGCGCATGGAGCTGGCGCCGCGCGACGTCGTGGCCCGCGCCATCCATGCCGAGATGGCCGCGGCGGGGGCCGACCACGTGCTACTGGACGTGCGGCACCTGGGCCGGCCGGCCATCGAGGCCCACTTTCCGACCATCGCCGCGCGCTGCGCGGCGATGGGCCTGGACATGGCCGCCGCGCCGCTGCCCGTGGCCCCCGCCCAGCACTACATGTGCGGCGGCGTGCGCGCCGGGCTGGGCGGCGAGACGGCGCTGCCGGGGCTCTGGGCCGCGGGCGAGGTGGCCTCCTCCGGCCTGCACGGCGCCAACCGGCTGGCCAGCAACAGCCTGCTGGAGGGGCTGGTGTTTGCCGCGCGCGCGGTGGCGCCCAGCGCAGCGCACGCCGCGCGCGCGGCGGCCGGCGCCGCGCCCGCGCTGGCCGAGCTGCGCGAG
>NW_011934124.1:88580-95512 GCF_000733215.1 Auxenochlorella protothecoides
GAGGCCGAGCGCGCGGCGCGCGACGGGCCGGCGGTCGCTGCCGAGGCCGACTCGGCCGCGGAGCGCGACGCGGCGGCCACGCGCAGGCGCCTGCGCGCGCTGATGTGGCGCTGCGCGGGCATCGTGCGTCGCGAGGCCGACATGCGCGAGGGGCTGGAGGAGGTGGCCGCGCTGCGCGCCGAGGCCGACGCGGGCGTGGCCGCGACCGCGCGCCCGGGGCGCGCCGCGCTGGAGCTGCGCAACCTGGCGGCGGTGGGCGAGGGCGTGCTGCGCGCGGCGCTGGCCCGCCGCGAGTCGCGCGGCGGGCATTACTGCGTGGACTTCCCCGAGGCGGAGGGCGCGGGGCCGGGCGCCGCGGCGGGGGAGCGGGTCCCGCGCGGGCGCCCCGCCCCGCCGCCCAAGAAGGCGCTGCGCGCGCCCCTGTTCCCCCCGGCGCCGGTGGCCGCCAAGAAGTCGCCGCGTGGTGAGCTGGCGCGTCGCCGCTCCGCCGAGACCTGAAGAAACTTGAGGGGTGGGAATGCATCCCACGACGGGGCGCGGCGACACGCGACGTCCCTGCCATCGTCACCCATCTGTACGACACCCCTTTTGCCACTTGGGACCCGAATGCCTCTGCCTCTGCCCTGCCCTGCCCCTGTGTAAGACCTGCATGCCTGGATGATTTCAGGGTCGGAACAGTGTTTGGAAGGAGGATCGGTAAATGCTGTGAGCCATGAGGGACAGGCAGGTGTGTTGGCCCTGCTGCGGGATAGCTAACAACGCGCGCTCTCCCCATCCTGCATGCCCAGGATCCCTCCAGACCCGTGTGATGGGTGCCATCGACAGTCTTGGGATATACATAATCTTTGTAGAATTTATGGGTTGATTGGGGCGCCATGGCTCGCAGGAAACAGGGCGCCCCACGTCGACAGAGCCCGGGCAGGACAGGGGATCGCCAGGATGTGTCGCTGCAAGGGCCAGGATCCATGCAGGAGCACTCCGATGGCCGGGTCGCTGATTCAGATGATGTAGAAGACGCATCGAAGGTGGCAGATGGACGTGCCTTGGCTTCCGTCAGCAACAGCGTGCGAGCTGTGGTGGCCGTCAGCCCTAAACCCCAGCCGTGGGTGCTGGGACCCCTCGTCCTCCAGGAGGCGCCTGTCGCCAGCCTCGCGGCTGGAAGCTCCATCTCACTCTCTGCACTGGACGATTGCATTGTTGCGGAGGTCCTTGCAGAGGATCCCGAGCCATGCCCAGCATGGAAGGCAAGGGGTAGGGTTTGGGGGGACTGGTGGACACCCGCAGGGCCTCTGGATCCACCAGCACTCGCATCACCCCTCTCCCTGCCTCCTTCACAGGAATGCATCTCCCTGCCATTAGTTGGCGCGGCCCATGCCATCGTCTCCCTGCTCAAGTCTGGCCATGCCGGCCTGTGCCTGGCTGGAACCCAGCCGGGCCTCCTCCTCTGCCTGGCCCCAAAGGTCCTCGAGGACCCAGCGCTGAACCCCCTGGACGCCTCGAGCAGGCCGTGGCAGTCCTCCCTGCTCCTGGCCCTGCGCAGCTTCGGCCTGGGACCATGGACCGCCCAGGTCCCCGCCGCCGAACCTCAGGAAGCCGAGGCCGGCGACGGCTCCGAGGTCGCTCGCATCTACGCCCGCATCCTGCCCTCCAAGACCGCGCCAGAGTTCGAGAGCCCCCTGCCGCCAGCCCTGCGCCCCACGCTGCCCGGCTACCAGCGCCGGGCGCTGCGCTGGATGCTGCAGCGCGAGGGTGCCGCTGCGACGGCGGCCAAAGAACACGGCGCCCCGCCCTGCAAGAGGCCCCGCGCCGACGACCTGCACCCGCTCTGGGCACGGGTGGCCACCGCGGACGGGGGGTCCCTGTTTGTGAACAGGTGCACCGGCAGACTCAGCACAGCCAGCTTCCCGACACCTAGCCCGCGGCAGGTCTGTCCCGAGAGCGGGTGGAGTGCGGTGAGGCTGGGGATTTTGGGGGATGTGGGGGATGTTCGATTGAGGCGTTCCTCTGATGCAGGCGGGCCGAGGTTAAATATTCTGAACACAACCCCTCCAATGCAGGTGTCTGGCGGCATCCTGGCTGATGAGATGGGCCTGGGCAAGACCGTGGAGGTGCTGGCCTGCATCCTGGCGCACCCCTACGGCGGTCCGGCGCCTGACCTGGAAGCGCAACGGGGCATGCGGTGAGGCGGATGTAAGGGCTGACGTAGTTTGGGAAGGTCCCAGAGAAATCAGGAGAGAAGGCTGCATGTGTGAATATGGATGGGGCACTGTCCGAGGTCTCGCGGGGAGCCTCAAATGTCCGTGGGACCTCCACACGACCTACTGAGCCCCACAGGACCAGCATCAAAAAGGAGAGGGTGGAGTGCCCCTGTGGGGCCAGGAGTGAGGCGGGCGCGCCATCCACGCTTTGGATACTGTGTGAGGCGTGCAATGCCTGGATGCACGGTCAATGCGTCGGGTATCCCAGGCACCCACCCAAGGGTGGGTGGGTGGGAGGGTTGTGCGGACTATGGCTGCGTCGGCGGATGGTGGAGAGGAAGTTCCATGCAGCTGGGGCTTTGCAATGTACGGTCTGCTCAGTGAGGTGGACAGGCAGAGGTGAGGAGAAGTTGTCTGTCGCACTGACCCTTGCTTGTCTCCTCCCGTTTGAACCCGATAACTAACAGGACCTTTCATTTGCGGGCGCTGCCAAGCCATCCTCTCCGGAAGGGAGATGAGTCATCCTTGCGGCGCAACCCTGATCGTGTGCCCCCAGCCCATCATGGAGCAGTGGTGGGGCAGGCAGAGGCTTAGGGGAGGCAGTTGGGTTGGGTGTGGACTGTGCAAGGGATGCTGGTGCAGCCGTGGGCAGGAGGGAGTGTCTCTGATTACATTCGAGGGTTATCTGGCATGCCGGCCCTTACATCAGCACGACATCAGCTACTGCTGCTGTTGCTCTGAGATTCCTGAAGACCTCTTCACCCAACACTGCAGGCAGCAGGAGATCCTCAAGCATGTGGATACCAATCAAGTCTCCATGCTAGTATATTCTGGCCAGACCCCCAGCAACATGGGTGAGCACCATGCAGCCAGGATGAGGGCGATTGTGGGCGAGGCGTGGATTGGAAAGGACAAACGATTGCTCCATCCCAGCCCAGTTCGCAAGCCATAATCACCGCAGGCGGCGACAAGGCCGGCGCAGTAGTGTCGGCGCTGGATCTGGCCGGCGCCGACATCGTGCTCACCACCTACGACGTGCTGAGAAAGGATGCTTGGCGAGTAGACGGGCCGGAACGCCGGCTGCGGCACGCCAAGAAGTACGAGGTGGGTTCTTCATCTTGATGCGGAAGGGCGCGGGGGGGTAGGTCGGTTTGGAGGGGAATGTGATTGGGTATGCCAGTCGACGCTGCACCTCTTGGCGCTTGCCGACGACTGCCGATACGATGTATCCCCTTCTGGCAGGTCCTCAAGACGCCGCTCACTCGCCTCCACTGGTGGAGGGTCGTGCTGGACGAGGCACAGGTATGACACGAGGGTCAGGGTACTGTATGGCCGCGGCACTTGCCTGCCTCCCTCGCACCCTATTTACACGGCCAAATTGCCTGCTCTGAACCCTGTACCTATATACACAAGCTGCACAATCCCCCAACTCATATCCCTGCCCTCTCCAGATGGTGGAGGGCGCGGCGTCCCGGGCCGCCGAGCTGGCGCGCTCCCTTTCTGCCACGCACCGGTGGTGCAGCACCGGCACCCCGCTCTCCAAGGGCCTGGACGACCTGCACGGCCTCCTCGCCTTCCTGGGCGCCGAGCCCTACGCGCAGCGGCGCTGGTGGGAGGCGCTGGTCACGCGGCCCCTGGCCGGCGCCTGCGCCGGCGCGGCAGACCTTGAGCGGGGCCGGGCCTGGCGCGCCGCGCTGCGCCTGCTGGACCCGGCCTCGCCCGCCGGGCTGATGTGGCGCAACACCAAGGCGCACCTGGGCGCGGAGCTGGGCGTCCCGCGCCAGCACGGGCACGTGCGCCGCCTGGACCTGTCTCCCATCGAGGCCCACTTCTACGCACGGCAGCACGCCGACTGCCTGCAGCGTGCGCGCGGCGCGCTGCCGCGCGCGGCGCTGGAGCCGGGCGGCAGCGGCCCGGAGGACAGGCTGCTGACGGCGCGGGAGGAGAAGCGGGTGCTGCTCCCCCTCCTGCGCCTGCGCCAGGCCTGCTGCCACCCCCAGGTGCGGGTTGCTGCTGTTGGGAAGGGGGGGTCTGGAATGTCTGAACGGAGGGGTCCGAGAGCAATGCTCAAAGGTCATGGTACTTCAGAGAACTGGTAATCATCGATTGCACGGCGGACACTCAGGCAGGGTGGGCCAGTCAGAGGGGAATGTAGGTGCTGCAGTCCCCCCCCGCACCCTCAACCCCATGACTCACCGCAGGTGGGCACCGGTGGCATGCGCAGCCTGGCCCTGCACCGGGTCCCCATGTCCATGCACGACGTCCTGGACGTCATGATCTGTGAGCTCCAGAGGGTGGCGGGGCGATGTGCGTTTGCACTGGGAACGTGGGGTATCGGTTCAGGGTCGCAGCGCATACTCCACGGCCACGAGCTTTCCTCGTTCTGGGCAGCCAGCTTTCGAGGGGCCCTTCCCAACGTCCCCCTCCCCCTGCACTCAGCCAAGCAAAGAATAGAGGCGGAGGACGCGCAGCGCTTGCTCCTGGCGGCGCTCAACGGCCTGGCGGGGCTGCAGCTGCTGGCGGGGCGGCCGGAGGAGGCGGCGGCCACCTACCGCGGCGTGCTGGCGGCCGCCGAGGCCAACGCGCGCCTGGGCGTGCGCGCCGACGGCCTGCAGCGCCTGCACGCACTGCACAATCTGCAGGACGCGCTGCGTGCCGCGCGCGACGGCGTGCCGCGCACGCTGCGCGACGACGTGCTGACGAGGCAGGCGGAGGAGCTGCGGGACGCGTACGCGGCCGAGTCGGTGGCGGGGCTGGCGGCGGCGCGCGTCGCGCAAGGAGCAGCGGCGCGCGAGGCGGAGGCGGGCGCGGGCGAGGGGCTGGGGGATCTGAGGCCCGAAGAAGCGCGTGCCCTGGAGGCGGCCTGGCACGTCGAGGCAGTGCGGCTGATAGAGGGCGCAGGCCAGGCGGAGGTCGCGCTGGCCGCGGTGCGTGAGACGCTGGCGGGCGGGGAGGCATACCAGAGGGCTGGCGCGGCGACTGGGGGAGGGCTGAAATCGAACGCCCGCTCCGACTCTCTGAACGGTCTGGCCCTGGTGCTGGGCCGTGAGTTGAGGGAGTTGAATGACGCGCGGGAGGCCGCTCTGGCTGAGCTGGCCCGCCTGGACCGCGCCTGTGACCGCCCCGGACCGGACCTCGTGCGGCTGGCGGGCAGCTGCGCGCGGTGCCGCGCCGAGACGGCCGTGTCCGGCGCCACCTGCGCGCACTGTCGCCTGGACGAGCGCTTCCTGCGGTGGGAGGTGCGGGCCTTCAGCCTGTCGGTGGCCGGCGCGGCGGGCGTGGGCGGCGAGCAGGCGGCGCTGCTGGCGCAGCGCGCCGCGCTCCAGCGCGTCGGGCGGGGCGGCCTGGGCGAGGCGGCTTGGGAGGGGGCGGGTGAAGAAACTGACCCCGGCGACGCGCGGCGGGGGCCGGGGCGCGTGGACATTGCGCGCAAGGCCTCGGGGACGGAGGTTGCGCTGCGCGCGCTGCGCGCCGCGCTGCAGGCGGCCGCGCGACGCCTGGGCGGCGCCGCGGCGGCGCGCGCGGCGCTGGCCCTGGAGGCCGCCGAGCGGCAGCTGGACCGCCTGGAGGCGCAGCGTCGGCTGTACCTGGCCTCGGGCGCGCTGGGCCTGGCCCAGCGCGCCAGGCTGTACGCACTGGACGAGCTGGACATGTGTGTGGGCAGGATGAGGTGAGACTGGGACCTGGTGTTGGGGGTGGTGTGGGGGGTGGTGTGGCGATTATGGGCCTGCTGGGGGTAGGGATGCTCGGGAGGGGGGAGGGGGGCGGCGTGATCGAGTGGGCATGTGTGTGTGGGTGAGTCCTGGGGTTTGTGTTGTGCTCCAGCCCAGGCCAGGGATGGAGGGCAGTATCCCCATGAAGGGCCATGCCCCCACGACCCCCCCCCTAAACAGGCTTGCAGAGCCCGGTGAGGTGCTGAGGCCGGGGGACGAGCTGTACAAGCTGGCGGGCGCCGAGGCGGTGGCTGTCCGCAGCGTGGTGGGTGGCGGGGAAGATGGGGCAGAGGGGGTATCCCACGACAACACCCCCCTTTCCTGCCCGCCGCTGTGCAAGAGGGGGGTGGTCTTTCGTACAAGCTCCCGCTCCCTGCCCCGCAGGAGCTGACGCACGACCGGGCGGCGGCGGAGGCGGCGCTGCGGGAGCGGCTGGGCACGCTGCGCTACCTGAAGACCCTGGGCCGGGGCCCCGATGGGGGCGCGACGGGAGAGGCCTGCCCCATCTGCCACGATGCGCTGGGGCTGCAGCAGGCCATGCTGCCGTGTGGGCACCGCCTCTGCCCCCGCTGCTCCGTGGGACTCGCCGAGCACCGCTCCGCGGCAGTGAGCAGTGGGGTGGGAGGGGGGTGGGGCCTGATTCGGCGGGGGCACTGCGGAAACTGCCGTGCCGGGAACGTGCTCATTCCAACCAGGTTTGGGAAGAGATGTCTGCGGCTTCAGGTGCCCACATCTGCAATCTCTGTGTTGCATCGCGCGATTACCTGCCCTTCTGTCTATCTGGGAGGCTGGCAGCCCCACCAGAAACCCGGTCTGTCTCCCCCATCGAAGCTCACCAAGCACCCACTCTGCATGCCGCAGGGCGGCAAGATCCTGTGCCCCTCCTGCCGTGCGAGGACGCAGCTGGCGGAGATCGCCTACATAGACACCAGGGAGGACGTGGGAGGGAAGGAGGAGGCTGGCAAGAAGGCACGGCCCATCAAGGGCTCCTACGGCACCAAGGTGTGACTGGCAATGGGGG
>NW_011934124.1:96669-104344 GCF_000733215.1 Auxenochlorella protothecoides
AAAACGCGGATACTGTTGGGAGCAGGGTCCTGCAGGGCGGGGTCTAGCGACAAGGCGCAGCTCCTCCTCCACTGAGACAGCCGGTGGAAGGGGTTTGGCGAACCTCAGCCACAGCCTGCGCCGGGGGGAGCAAGCAGATACCTCTCCGCCAGGATCAGCCACCAGTCAGCGGCCGCGCCAGCTGCAAAGACCATTGAACTTTGAGGAGCGTCAGCGACCCCAGAGCCAGTGTGGCAGCACTGCGGAACCAAGGGCTGGTACAGAAGCAGGTCTGGCAAGGTGCCCTTCCCCACTTGCAGCCCTGGGACGGCGCAGCGGCCCCTGTTCCCTACCCCTCGGTGGCTACCAAATGGCGCTCTGGAAGTCACACAGCTTGCTGCATCGTGCGTCAGGATTACATTCAAGAGGAAGGGGCGCGAGGAGGGCTCGGCTCCGGCACCGAGGGAATTGACCGGAAAATGGTCCCAGGGCCTCCAGGTTTCATTCGACAGGAAAAAACGTGAGCCGAGGGGGTTGTACAGAGGAGGTGGTACTTGGTATGCAGCATGTGTACTATCGCTCGTGATAAGGAGGCCTTGCTTTGGCAGGGCGGAAAATCTTCTGCGAGGGGAGCATGGGGCTCCTGCTTGGTCTGCCCTGGCAGCAGGGGCCAGAGTGGCACGACGGGCCCCCGCCCTGAGATCTTCGAGCCCCCTCACTCCTCCTCGTCCTCCGAGTCCAGGTCCATGCCGTTCTCCAGCGCGCGGTCGGTCAGGCGCAGCTTCTTGGCCGAGCTTCCCGGACGGCTGCCGGCGGCGGCGGCGCGCGCGGCGGCGGCCTCCGCATCGGGCCGCACGTCGAAGGTCAGGCCCGTGGCCGGGTCGGGGCAGTCCAGCGTAACGCGCGAGTCGTCCGGCAGCTCCCCGCCCACGATCATGCGGCTCAGCGGCGTCACCACGGCGTGCTCCAGCCAGCGGCGCAGCGGGCGCGCGCCGTAGGCTGGGTCGTGGGACTGGGTTACCGCGTAGTCCAGCGCGGCGGGGGTGGCGGTCAGGGTGACCCCGCGATCGGCCAGGCGCCCGCCCAGCTCGGCGACCTGCAGCGCCGCCACCTGGCGCAGCTGGTCGCGGGTCAGCGGCTCGAATACCACCTGCTCGTCGATGCGGTTGACGAACTCGGGCCGGAAGTGGGCCTGCACGGCGGCGGCCACCGCGGCGCGCGCGGCGGGGCCGCCGCCGCCGGCCAGCAGCGCCGCCGCGCCCAG
The DNA here is from genome assembly GCF_000733215.1 of Auxenochlorella protothecoides. Taxonomy (NCBI): domain Eukaryota; kingdom Viridiplantae; phylum Chlorophyta; class Trebouxiophyceae; order Chlorellales; family Chlorellaceae; genus Auxenochlorella; species Auxenochlorella protothecoides. Next base: position 97,913 of record NW_011934124.1, read on the forward strand.
GTTGGAGGTCATGACCAGCAGCGTGTTGGCAAAGGAGACGGTGCGGCCCTTGGAGTCGGTCAGCCGCCCATCGTCCAGCACCTGGAGCAGCAGGTTCATGACGTCGGGGTGGGCCTTCTCCACCTCGTCCAGCAGGACCACGCAGTAAGGCCGGCGCCGCACCGCCTCGGTCAGCTGCCCGCCCGCGTCGTGGCCCACGTAGCCGGGCGGCGCGCCAACCAAGCGCGACACGCTGTGCCGCTCGCCGTACTCGCTCATGTCCAGGCGCACCATCTCGCGCTCGCTGTCGAAGAGTGCGGCCGCCAGCGCCTTGGCCAGCTCCGTCTTGCCCACGCCGGTGGGCCCCAGGAAGAGGAAGCTGGAGCCGCGGCCGCGCGCGCCCAGGCCCGCGCGCGAGCGCAGCACCGCCGCCGCCACCGCCTTGACCGCCTCGTCCTGGCCGACCACCCGTCCGTGCAGCTCCGCCTCCAGGTTCAGCAGCCGCTCCCGGTCGGTGGACTGCGGGGGGGTGAGCGGTGAGTGAGTGTGTGAGCGAGTTGGGAGTTTGGAGAGGTGGAGCAGGGGCGTTGGGGCTCGAGGCGCGGCGTGAGAGGACTGCGAGATGGGCAAGAACGTGCGAGCCAACAGCATGTTGGGAGGAGAGGCGGCGCCAAGCCCATCGACCGATGGATGCTCGACGCTGTTGGCCGCCCGATTTGCGCCAGGCCTTGCGCTCGCATGCCCGGCAAGCTTGTCCCAAAACCAAGGCACCACCAATGACAACACCCACCTGCAGCTTGGTGACGGGGATGCCGGTCCACTTGGAGACCACGGCGGCCACCTGCTCGGGCCCAACCACATCCGACAACATGCTGTCGCCCGAGGCCGCGGCTTCCAGCTTGGCGCGCAGGGCCTCGCCCACTTCCTGCAGCGCGCCGTAGCGGATGTCGGCCACCATGGCCAGGTCCATGCGCGCCTCGGCCTGCTCCAGCCGGATGCTCAGCTCCTCCTTTTTCTTCTGCAGCGCCTTGATCTCCTCCAGCCGCGCCTTTTCCTGGTGAGTTGTTGTGTGTGGTGGGGGGGTTGTTGGTGAGAGGTGAGGTTGGGTTGGTTGGGTGGAAGTAGGTGGAATGAGGGTGGGCTGGGATGATCGGGATGGAAATGGCCACCGGCATAGGGGATAGGCCAGTGCCATGCAAGCCGCCGCTGGCCTCTGGTTGACGCAAGGATGAGAGATATCTGTTTCATGCACACACCCCTGCCACAGACACCAGACCAGTGTCACTCAGGAACGCTCCAAACTCAGAACACCCTTCCCCACACACACTTCGCCCCCCAGCTCTCACCTTCTGGTAGCGCATCTGCAGGGGCTGCAGCTCGTCGCGCAGGGCCGCGATCTCGGCGGCCACCTCCGCGCTGCGGGCCACGCTCTGCTTGTCCTTCTCCTTCTCCAGCGCCTTGGCCTCCACCTGCAGCCCGATCAGCGCGCGCTCCATGCGGTCCAGGGCCTCGGGCTTGGACTCCAGCTGCACCTGCAGGTCGCTGCAGGCCTCGTCCACCAGGTCGATGGCCTTGTCCGGCAGGAAGCGGTTGGTGATGTAGCGGTCCGCCAGAGTGGCGGCGGCCACGAGCGCGCGGTCCGCGATCTGCACGCCGTGGTGGCTGGCGTAGCGCTCCTTCAGCCCGCGCAGCATCTGCACGGTGTCGGCCACGGAGGGCTCGCCCACCATGACCTGCTGGAAGCGGCGCTCGAAGGCCGCGTCCTTCTCCACCCCCTCCCGGTACTCGGCCAGCGTGGTGGCGCCGATCATGCGCAGCTCGCCGCGCGCCAGCAGCGGCTTCATCAGGTTGGCCGCGTCCATGGCGCCCTCGGTCTTGCCCGCGCCCAGCACGGTGTGCAGCTCGTCGACAAACAGGATGACGCGCCCCGCAGCGTCCTGCACCTCCTTCAGCACCGCCTTGAGCCGCTCCTCGAACTCGCCGCGGTATTTGGCCCCCGCCACCAGCGAGCCCATGTCCAGCGAGATCAGCCTCACGCCCTGGTGAGGATTGGAAAGGGGGGGGGTTGTGTGTATGGACCTCTGAGGGCGGGGACGTGTGGGTGATGGGTGCCGGCATCCATTTGTGCGGCCCCCCACCCTTTCCCAGGAACCCCCCAACCCCACCCACCAAACACCCACCCACCCCCCCACCCCAAAAGTAAGTACCTTGAGGGTCTCCGGGATGTCGCCGCGCACAATGCGCTGGGCCAGGCCCTCCACGATGGCGGTCTTGCCCACGCCCGGCTCCCCGATCAGCACCGGGTTGTTCTTGGTGCGGCGGCACAGCACGCGGATGGTGCGCCGGATCTCGTCGTCACGCCCGATCACGGGGTCCAACTCCGCGGCGCGCGCGGTGAGGTCCATGCCATACTTTCCCAGCGCGTCAAACTGGGTGTCCGCCGTCTCCGAGTCCACGGTGGCGCCGCAGCGCGAGTCGGCCAGCGCCGTCTCCACCTGGGCCTTGCCCACGCCGGACTCGGCCAGCGCGGCGGCCACGACCTTGTTGCCCAGCAGGGCCTCAAACACGACGTCGATGCCTGGAGCGAGTGAGGTGGGTGGAAGGGAGGAGTGAGGGTGGCGCGGGGTGATTGGATTGGCATGAGGTGATGGTGGATGACACGTCGGGCAAACACCTGCCCCACCGCCTGCACTGTGCTCCCACCCTCCCCTGCACGATGGAATCTTCCAGAGACCGTAAGCACCCACCCCCACCAAAAGCACTCACCTAGGAATCCGTCGCCCTTGGCTTTTTGTAGCTTGGTGGCGGTGGCAAACACCTTCTTGAGGTCGTTGCTGAGGTACGCCTCGTCGGGGGGCGGGTCGACAGCCGGCTGCCGCACCAGGCCCTTCTTCAGCACCCGGAGGACGGAGGCCACGGCCTCCTCGCCCCCGACGCGGGCCAGGGCCTGGGCAGGAACGCCCTGCCTGTCATCCAGCATCGCTATGGCCAGGTGGGAGGGCGTTATCTGCTGGTGGGAGGACTCGAGGGCCAGGTCCCGGGCCGCATTCACCATCTCCGCCACTTTGGACGTGATCTTGTTGGGGTCCATGCCGTACGTGTGTGTGCGTTGTGATCGTCAATGAATGGGAATTACGAGTAATTATCGAAGCGCTTAATTATATATGTGTATCTAGGGGGGGAGTGCAGTGGCCCGGGGTTTGGGTTTTCCTCGCCCAAGGGGCACGCATCGTGTACCTGGAACCATCCCGTGACCCCTGGAACTGTCCGGAAGCTGCCAGACGTGTCCGGGGGTTGCATGGGCACACCAGTGGCAAACCCACCCACTCCAACGTGCACAGCATGACGCCATTCTCATACTATCACACTGCAGGCCGCCGAAATGGAAGCAAAGGGGAAGCTTGCACGGCTGGGAACAAAACCTCTCGTGCAAGTACTGCTCACGCCAGGTTCTCTAGCCGCCAGGACACGGCCCCCATGCGGCCGAGTCCATGACGCCAACAGCAGCAGAAATGAGTGGGCACAGCACAACCGCTTGCAGCCGCAGACTCGACGCCAGTCACGAAGCGCGCACAGCATGCCACGCGCAGTTCCGCTCAGCATGCGACACCGATTCCATGCGACTCAACAGCTATCGACCAGAAACCCACCCCCCCAAAAGCCCAAATCCCCTTCCTTCCCCCCTGCCGCAGCTGGAGGCGGTGCTGCGCTGCGTCCAGGACATCCTGGAACGCGGTCCCGATGAGCGCATCATCGTCTTCTCCACCTGGCGCGACGTGCTGCGCCTGCTGGAGCACGCCTTCGGCCGCAACGCCGTCCCGCACGCCCACCCCCAGACCCGCAAGGCCCTGGCCCCGGCCTTCGCGGCCTTCCAGGTGGGGCCTGGCGCCGGCGCAGGCTCTGCCACGCCGCGCGTGCTCCTGCTGCTGGTGAAGCAGGGTGGGAACGGGCTGAACCTGACCGCCGCCCAGCACGTGATCCTGGTGGAGCCGCTGCGCTCGCCGGGGCTGGAGGCTCAGGCCGTGGGGCGCGTAGATCGCGTGGGCCAGCTGCGAGAGACGCACGTGTACAGGTGGGACAGTGGGGTTGATTTTACAGAGGGGGGACGGAGGGGGGGGCGGCGAGGGGGAGGGGCCAGCCTGCCTCTGGCGTCGACTGGGGGGAGGCTGGAGCTGGGATGCGATGTGCAGCACAGCAGGCTGCCAGTGAGTTACTTTCGTGCCGCAGACTGGTCAGCCATGCGGGTGATCAACCCTGCGTTGGACATGTGCATGGCTGTGTTGAGGGCCAGATGGCGACGAGCTTGATGAATTTGCCGCGATGAAGCTGACTGGAGGGGACTGAACCAGGGACCCTGCTGGGGCCTCTGGGCCACATCTCTTGCCACCCGCCCCCCCTCATCCCCTTGCACCCTGCCCTGAGCCACGCCCAGGTTTGTGATGAACGACACCATCGAGCAGAACCTTCACCGCCTGAACTGCGCTCGAGGGCTGACCTCCCAGGCCACCTCCAGCTCGGAGCCCAAGCACCTGGGCCTCAGGTGAGGGTGGGGGGTGCAAGGTGGAGTTTCTCCCAATGACACCACTTCCATACAGCCTTCCCTCAGTTCAGAATATTAGGAACGAGCTTCACACACCCAACCCCCCCTGGAAGGGAGGTGGCCCTGCTCCTGCAGGACCCTGCCAGGCCCCCGAGTCGACAGGAGAAGGAGGAAACTTCTCCTTGTGACGGGCCCTGACCAGGGTGAACCCTGCAGTCCCCCATGCAAACATACTCTTAAACCATACTGTACGAACTGACTAGACGGATTTCATTTGAGTAACTAGGAGGGAGAAACATGGGGGCACAGTTCACGAGAACGTGCTGAGACAAGGGCCATCAGCTGCCAGAGGACGGTGCAACTAGGTTGGGAGGAATGGACTCCAGGACGCGGGTGCTAATCCATGGCGATCGCGCCTGCCTCTGTGGTGTGTGCACCACAAAGGCTTGGACCGTGCCGGAAGACCTGGAGCACTCTCGCCTTGCGCTCAGGACAAAGGTGGTGGGGCAGGAAAGAGACTCTCCCACCGATCAAAAACAGGAGTGTGCTGCACTGTGACCCCCCAGCAGGGCTCTGGGAAACGGGTGTGGCTCTCCCTCACGGAACAAAGAGCTGAGGGCACCCAGGGTGCAAACACGATTTCAGAGATCAAGTGCGAAGAGGGTGGCCGGAGGGGAAGGGGAGAGGGTGGGTGACGAACGCCGTCCTCCCCAGTCCCTCCGGGATGCCCCCGGAAAACCCGGCTGCTGGTAAAAAGGGGGGTCAGGGCTCGGGGGGGAAGGTCTCTGGCTCCCCTGCCAGCTCGCCCTCGGTGTGGAACAGGATGGGCCTGCAGCGCTTGTCCTCGTGCAACAGACTGGAGTTCTGGAAGTGCTGCACCAGCGCCGCCTTGCCCTGCAGGATGTGATTGGTCGAGAGACTTGGGGCATGGGTCTTGAGGGAGGTGATGCGCAGGGTCGAGCCAGAAAGCAGAGCGCCCAGAGCTCGGACGGATGAGACGTCCAAGCCTGGCCCAGCCACGGAGCGGTGGGGCCGGTGCAGGGCCTCACCAGCTCATCGCGGACGCGGCCCACCCTGCCCTCCCTCGCCCCACCCTGCGCCAGAGGGCTGACACCAGAGTCCCCCTCCCTGACGGTCAACGTAACCCCCCCACACCGTCCCCGCGCCCCCCACCAAACCCACACACACCTGGATGCGGCCGTAGGTAATGCAGCAGACCTTCTCCGAGTTGAACTTGGGCCAGCGCTTGCCGTGCAGCTCCGCCACCAGCCCCGGGATGGAGGAAGGGCGCACCATGTTGATGAAGGCGTAGCCCACGTTGCACTTGTTCTTGAAGTCGATGGGCAGGTAGAAGAAGTCGAACGCCCCCCTGAACTGCTCCTCGATCAGCTGCAGGTGGTTGGTGTGTGTGTGTGTGTTGGTGGGGGAGGGGGGGAGGATGGGGAGTGGTGAGATCTGTGAGGCTTTGGCCCGCTTAGGTGAGGCCCTCCGCCTCGCTCGACAGGGCCGACGCTTCGAGGTCCAGGGAGGCCGCACCGCGCATCGACCAGCGGCCATGCAGCTCGGCCGCACCGCGCATCGACCAGCGGCCATGCAGCTCGGCCGCACCGCGCATCGACCAGCGGCCATGCAGCTCGGCCGCACCGCGCTTGCAGGTCAGCGGCGCTGGCGCAGGGCAGCGTGGCGGAACAAGTCCAGGTCCGCGGCCACAGGAGGACTCCCGGCACGGCACAGAGTCGCGGCCCCCCGGCCCTGCCACGTCAGGCCGACCCGCCCACCCCCCCCACCCCAGTCGCCGCTCACCGCCAGCAGCATCTTCTGGGTGTACTTGTTGGGGATGTTGCGGATCATGAGCGTGGTGCGGCGGTCTTCCCCCGCCGCGATGCGCGCCACGTCCAGCGCATACAGCCGCT
>NW_011934124.1:105041-128112 GCF_000733215.1 Auxenochlorella protothecoides
CCCGCACCGCCGCCGCCCAGGAGCTGCTGGGTCAGCAGCGCCTGCTGCAGCGCCGCCTGCACCGCGGCACCCTGGGCCAGCGTGGCCTGCTGCTGCTGCAGCAGCTGCTGGGTCAGCAGCGCCTGCTGCTGCTGCTGCGCCGCGATGGCCGCCGAGATGTCGGCCACGCCGCCGGTGCCGGCGCCGGCGCCGCCCAGCAGCGCGTCGCTCCAGTTGGCCGGGCCCGCGCCGGCGCCGGGCGCGGAGGCCGGGGGCCAGAGCGAGCCGCCGCCGCCGCCGTGGGCTCCGTCCTGCACGCCGTACAGCGCCTGGATGGCGGCCGCGTTGCTCAGGCCAAACAGGTCCCCCGCGGAGAGGGAGGGCCCGACCAGGCCCAGCGGGGCCGGGCCGCCGCCGCCGCCGGCGCCGCCGCCGGCGCCGTACCCGCCCAGGCCCTCCAGGCTCATCTCGCTCAGGCTGCGCAGCATGGAGGCGTGGCGCCGTGCGGCCTGCGCGGCCTCCGCGGCCTGCTGCTGCGCGGCCGCCAGGGTCGCGCCGGGCGCGCCCCCCAGCAGCAGCGCGTCCAGCACGGGGGCGGAGGCGGAGAAGGGGAGGTGGCCCAGCGCCGGCGCGCGGCCGCCGTCGTCCAGCCCCGCGCCGGCCAGCAGCGCGGCCGAGGAGCCGAGCGCGGAGCGCGGCATGCCCGGGGGCGACCCGCGCCCCGCCAGCCCCGCGGCCGCCAACTGCTCCTCGATGGCCGGATATTGGTGCTGCGCGGAGCTGGGCGCTACAGGCGGGCGGCCCAGGTGGCCGCCGGCGGCCGGCGGCGCGGCGGCTGGCGCGCCGGGCGCGGCCGCCGGCGGCGAGCCGGAGGCCTGCGTCAAGACCAGGCGGGCGCCGGAGCGCAGCGCGGCGTCGTCGCCGGCCGCCAGGCCCTGCACCGCGGCGGCCGCGGCGCGCGCGTCGTAAAAGTCCACGCGCGCACGCGCGGGGTGCACCGGGTCGTGGCGCACGCCGGCGACATCGCCGTAGCGCGCCAGCAGGCGCGCCAGCTCGGCGCCGTCCAGCGGCCCGTGCGTCGCCGCGGCCAGCAGCGCGCCGGGGGCGGGGCCCTCGCCGCGCGGCGCGGCGCTGACGCGCAGCGAGCGCCCGGGGCCCACCTCCACGCCGTCCATCATGTGCTCGGCCAGCACCGCGGCGCGCGAGTCGTGGAAGGAGAGCAGGGCGGAGCCGTCGGCGGCGCGCGACACGCCTGCCACCTCGCCGTACGCCTGCGTCGCAGGGATTCGAGTGTGGGAGTGGGTTGGTAGATCGAGGAAAGAGAGGCGAGGCGAGGGCCCAAGCAGACCTCGCAGGGGTGCCGCTGGACGGTCAAGTGGGGGGTATCGCCAGCGCACGCGCCAAGCGACGCAGACTCCGCCCCAGGCGCGGGACCCCCCTTGACTCCACCCAGAGCATCCCAGGAACTCCCTCCCAGCCACCCCTTGCCTCCCCTGCACACCTCCGCCATCATGTAGATGGTCTCCTCCGGCACGGGGGAGCCGGAGCTGCAGGTCAGCCTGAGCGACCGCGCCGGCTCGCGCTGCGGCGGGGCACCGGCGGTCTGTCCGCCGGGCGCGTTTGCGGCCGGGAAGGGCAGACCCAGGGCGCAGAGGGCCGGGCCCCTCGCCGGCTGCATATGCCAGGGGCTGCTGTCCAGGTCTGCTGATAGGAACTCCGGCGCCCGCTCGCCGGTGCCGCCCTCCTCCAGGATGCCGGGCAGGCTGGACCGGCTGCTGGAGGCCGCCAGCTGGGACAGGGAGCCGTAGAGACGATGTAGAGTGGCCGTGTACTCGCTGGTGGCATGGGGGGGGGAGGTGCTCCCAGGCGAGGCAGAGTACCCAGGGAAGAGGGAGGGCTGCTCCAGCGGGCTTGAGCCGGTGGGAGGGTCCGCGAATTGATCCTTGGGAGGATCCATGACGTCAGACCCGGCCAGAGCGTGTCGGTGTGGTGCCAGCTATGCGGCCCGGGGGTGGGCTGGCTCCGCAGAGGGTGGCAGGCGCTGACACAATGCAAGCGTCCTTCCGGGGCAGTGCCGCCTGTTCTAAGACAATGTAAACCGGGGGGCCAGCGATCGGATCCTCGTCAATGGTGGCCGACCTGGCTGGATTTGTTGTACAGCGTGCCGACAGCGAACGGTCGAGGCAGGGCACGAGTTCAAGGACCTCGAGCCGGCAATACAAAGCGTTGCGGGGCACTCGAATGCATCTGACCAAGCCAAGTATAATTTCCACGGAGAACTTGCGTTATACCATCTTTGCTCATCCCACCTCCCAGCGATGTCGCCTTACGACAAAATTACTAACGAAGGCGCTGGGCCAGCAGGGCGAATATCTGGAGGCCCTCTTTCCAGCCTGAGCCAGCACACCCCCGAGACCCGGTCGAGCGACTGTCCGCACCCCCTTCCCAGCGCCCTCCCCCCTCGGGGAGCACGTCATGGGAAGGGAAGTGGGTAACAAGCGACAGCGCGATCAAGCGTCCCCCAGCAACTCGGCAGACGGGCTCGAGCTCGACCTCCTTGCCGCCCTAGAGGCGAGCGATGGAGACGACGTTGGCGTCGTGCAGTCGGCGCCTGTTGTCAAATGGTCTTGCGACGAGGCTAAAGCCGGGCAGGTGCATGCGGATGAGTGATGGTGGCTTGTATTCGCACTGCTGGGCTCCAGCAAATACATCATGGCAGCCTGGACCCTGGCCGGCACACTGCTAATGCCAGGACCTTGCCACCAGCTGCTCACTCATCTTCGTGCCCTCCAGGAAACATTCCAATCCATCACTCCTCCATGCACTGCTCTATGATCACTCCACAGGGTGCTGGTACGGCAGACAGCACCCCTGACATGCTGACCCTCCCGGAGCCTCTCCTCCTGCGCCTGGTCTGCTTCCTCTCCCCCGACGACACCCTGTCCCTCGCCCAGACCTGCCGGCATCTGGCACGCCTGGCGGGCGAGGACCTGGTCTGGCGCCGGCACTTCCTTTACCGCTGGCCCGATGCGGGCATGCAGGACGAGGGCGCCACCCCCGCCTGGAAGGTGTGTGTGTGTGTGGACGGCGAGGCGGGGTTGGATTGCATGCGCGTGTGACAGCCTTCGGGGTATGGCCGAGATCAATTCACCCCGAGCCCAGCGTCCCCGTCCCTGAGCTCGGCCATGTCCTTGCATGGTAGACGTGGGTTTGCAGAGGTGCCTCGATGCCTGTGAATGCCACTGTGTCGCCTCCACCCCCCACCTACTTCCTCACCACATCCCCGCCAGGCACGCTACATGGCGCGTGACCGCGCGGGCGTCGCCGCGGTTTCTGCCACGGGCCTGGACCCCGCGCTGGGCCCGCTGTACCGCCACATGGCGGTGGCCAAGCGCAGCGAGGCCGTGCCGCCCGCCTGGCGCGCGCCCGCCGGCCCGGGGCCCGCCCCGGTCGGCGCGACGCGCGTGGCCGCCTTCCGCGCGGCGCGGGGCATCCCGCCGGCGGGCCCGCACCCGCGCGCCTGCGGCGCGGGGGCCTGCAGCTACCGCGCGGTGGGCGCCGACACTTGGGTTTGCGAGACCTGCGGCCACGCTCACGTCTGCGACGCCCACTGCGCGCTGGGCCGGGGAGCGGGGGAGGGCGAGCTCCCCGTCTGCGCCGCCTCGGGCCGCTGCCTGGCCTGCTGGGAGGAGGGCGGGGGCGACGGCGAGGTGGGCGCGGCCGAGGCGGCGGCCGCCGCGCTCGCGGGGCGCTGGGCCGACGCCGGGTCGGCCGAGGACTGGAACGCGGAGGAGGGGATGGGCGGGCGCCTGGGCCGCGCTTTCTTCGCGGGCTACAACGCCGCCAACGCGGACGAGCTCATGCTGCGGTTCGGGGTCCGGCTGTGAGGGCTGGATAGAACATCCGTGATCCCCGTGTCCAGACAGATGGTAGGGGCGCCCCCAGTTTTGTGCAGTGACTCGGCCATGCGCCCCTCCTGAGCGTTCCTCCGCCTTGCACCCTTCCACCATGCTCCTGGCATCCCCATCGTGTGCCGTTCTCGCCACAGGGCCTTCAGCTCCCTGTACACGAGCTCTGCTCACTTGATCGGGTCCGGAGCGCCAGCTCTGCCCCTTGGCAGGAGGCTTGGCAAACACACCCTGTTGAAGTTGGACATGACTCGTGAGCGCCCCACTACCCTCGAATGATGAAGTCACGAGCTGGGTCACAGGGTGCCATGGAGTTGGACATGTGGGCTGAGCAGCGACAGAGCTGGCTGATGCTGGTGTCATTGGGATCAACAGATTCAGCACACGTGTGAAAGCATGCGTGGCAGGTCACATACGGGGCCCGCTGGGTCAGGCGCTCCCACTCCGGAGCCCACAGTCGGATTCGTGCCGCAACCGCGCGCCGCCCAGGCCCCTGCGCGCGCCGCACCGCCGCTCAGGCGGGGCCGGGCCCGGGCGCTCGCCGGCGCGTTCGGTCCTCCACCTCCCGCACGAAGCGGCGCAGCACCAGGTTCAGCCCCCCCGCCGCCCTCCAGAAGTTGTACAGGGCCTTGGCGGCCCAGATGCCCACCAGGCTGGGCCAGACCCAGAGCTCCAGGGCCAAGGCCGGAGCAAAGACCAGCGCAAAGCCCAGGGCCATGTAGTCGCGGACGTACGCGAAATTGTGGGAGGCGTACATCAACCTAGTTGTTTTGGGGGGAAAGGCAAGGGGGGTGAGGGTTGGAGCAGGGGACGACATGCCTGCCGGCATCCAAGCCCAGCACGAGCGGGCGGGGAAGGGTGAAGCGCCACAACACATGCGCGTCGCATGGCACTCCTTTCACTCCTGCCCAGGGTGCCAAGGTATCACCCCGCCTGCATCCACGACTGCCTCACCCGTCCAGAACAAAGACCAGGCCGTTGCAGGGCTGCATGGCGGCCACCAGGGTCCAGGTGCTGCCCCCCAGCAGGGCCGCGACCTCCGCATCCCCGGTGAACAGGCGGATGAGGGGCCGGCGGAAGAGGAGGTACGTCGCGCCCGTGGCCGCCCCAAAGGCGGTCCCCGCCATGCAGCAGCGGCGGATGAGCCGGCGCAGCGACCTGCGGGGGCGGGGAGGGGGGATGTGGGGGGGAGGGGTGGCTTGGGGGAAAGGGGAAATGATGGTGGCCTGCATGGCGGGGCGCGCCCACTCCGCCTACTCCGTCTGCACCCACCACACCCTCAGGCCCGAGCACATGCGCAGTGGGCAACACCCCGCGCCACCCAGCTCCCCCGCCACCCACTTGAGCGCGGCGTCGCCCCCTTGGTCGGAGTCGTCTGCGGCGCCCGCCAGGCGCGACCCCAGCACGATGCCCGCGGCGGCGAAGCCGTCCACGGCGTAGGCGCTGAGCATCCAGAGCTGGGCGACGACGGAGTGCGCTGCCAGGGCGGCGGTGCCGAGCCGCGAGGCGGCGACCAGGGCTGCGAAGAAGGTGGCCTGCAGCGTGATGGAGCGCAGCAGCATGTTGACGCCGTCGTCCAGGAACGCGCGGGACGCTGATGCGGGGGCGGGGGGCGGTTGCTGGTGGTTGGCGGGGGAGGGCGCGCTGGCGTGGGCGTCTGTGCCGTCTGCGGCAGCGTCGGGCGGGAGCGTGCCTGAACCGCCTGCGTCCGACACCAGCAGTGGCGCGGTGCTGGCGGGGTGGTAGTCGGCGCAGGGGGGCCGAAGCGCGGGCTCATCTTCCCCCGCCTCCTCCTCCAACAGCGGCTGTCGTGGCCCGGTCTCCCCCGCCCAGGCCCCGCGCAGGCTGCCGTGCTGGTGCGGCAGCGCAGCGTGCACAGCAGTGAGGCAGGCGACCAGCTGCGCGGCCTGGGTCAGCAGCGAGGCCCAGCCCATGGAGACCAGGGCGCCGGCGCCCAGGAAGCGCACCCCGCCCAGCAGGACAGCGGCGCTGAGGCACGACTCCGCCACCGCCTGGCCCGTGTTCAGCGCCGCGCAGAGCGTCACGCGGTGCAGGCCCTGGATTAGGGTTGGAAAGAGGAGGGTTTGGGGGGGGTGGAGAGGAAGGGAGAGTGCCTTGGGAGTGCACCGGAGTGAGGAGCGGGGTGGATTGAGCCGGGCAGGCAACTTGGTGGTCGTGGGTGTGGAGAGGCCGCGGGGTGCAGGGGCTGGGAGAAGTCGTGTCTCCACACGTCCCTCCCTCACGGCAGTTGGCGACCAGCAACACCTGGCCACTGCTCCCACCCGCACCCCAGCCCACCCAATCACACCACCCGCCGCTTCACCTCCTGACGTCCCCCGCCATCCACCAGTTTGACCGAACCCTTGGACCCCGCCCTCCCACCTGCAGGACGCCCGTGCAGGCCATGTTGGTCATGGCCAGGGGCACTGCGGCGGCGCGCACCGTCCAGTAGGCAGCCACGACGGCCAGCACCCGTGGCTCCAGATCCAGGACGTGGTGGATGACCAGGGGTTTGAGCAGGAGCAGGACGCAGGCCGCCGCCGTGCCCAAGGACGCCGACCTTAGGGTTAGGTTTTGGAGTGGGACAGGGTGGGGTCGCGGGGTGGAGGGCAGTGCGGTGGGTTGTCGCTGTAGATTGGCTTGGCATGGTGCGAAAACATGGGACCCACATCACTGTTGGTGCGCGGCCCCTGCCGCTGAGCATGGATGCTGACCCCCAATCGCTCACCAGAGAAGGGACAAGAGGACGGTGATGAAGAGGCCGTGCCAGTCTTTTTGGCCCACCAGGTTTCCCACCTGCTCCAAGATTTGGAAGGATGTGTGTGAATTCGATCGAATGGCCATGCCCTTCAGCCAACGCCAGGTGGCAAAGGGAAGGGGAGGTGGGCTCGGCGGCGGCTCTGGGCATGCAACCTGTGGCGCATGCGAGGCCCCATCCACGATACCTACTTTGGCAGAGACGCCGTCACCGAAAAATACAAAGATCTTGAGGGCAAAGGTCGCACTGGTGTTCACAGCCGCATATGCTGCAAGGGCAGGGGACCCATACAGGCCCAGCCAGGCGGTCTGGAGGGTGCTGGTGAGCGGTGCGGCCACTGTGCATGGGTGTAAGGGGGTTGCGTCATCCTTGGAGGAGCTGGCAAGCAGGCTGGGAAGTTCCAAAATGAGTGCAGGCCAGGACACACCCCCAAGAAAGCACCTAGACGTGGCTCACAGCTCTGGATGACCGCGGGGGCAGCGACACCCAGGATCGAAGCCCAAGAGCTGTACTCTGGTACTGAGTCGTCCATGTCTCCAGGGCAAGCGCCGCCCTGCCGATTGTACGCCGAGCCGGTGTGCTGGAGTCCGGAGGGCACCTGTCACCGACCGCAGTACAGGGACCGAGGTCTCATCATGACATTCTCAGGAGTCGCAAGTTGATGAAAAGTCGATCTTATATATCTAAACTGACATTGAACCGCCCCAGTACGGTGATGGGAAGCGTCCCATCAGAATCGCCCCTCTGTCGACGAAGGACAGCCGTCGCGCCCTGGAAACACCTCCGTGCCTAATGGCCCCCAACATGCATGCATTGCGCGCTGCGTATTTTGATTCACAATTTGAGCTCGAAAGTTCACATATGTAACACGGAGTAGTATTTGGCGGTTTGCCTTTAATGGGCATTCGCGAGGCGTTCGAGTAGGGTTGAAGCGTACTGAAGAACCACTGTCGCAATCCAGCTAGATATCCAAAACGAAGTGACAACCAAGTCGGACAATCAAGCGGGGCCGCGGCGTGTTCCCCAGGATGGCAGCGCCCGAAGCTCCTGGCGTAGGGCCTCCGGCACAGGACGAAAGCATAATTCGCGAGGGGTCCCGCATCATTCTGGACGTGAATGGTGATCGCCACGTCTTCGTCGTGGTCAAAGGACGGAAGTACGTTGTCATGGAGGAAGAAGGGGATGGAGGGGGTGCGCATGCTGTCGGAATGCACGACCATTTCATAAGTGTTGATGGGGCTGGGCCATGTAGTGGTCTGTGCCTGCAACAGCTGCCATGGCCAGGGGTCCTCCCCTCACAGGCCACATCCCTGGTCCACCTCCCTTGCAGCAAGGTGAAGCTTGGGCAAGCCTTCTGCTCCATCCAGCCCCTCATTGGGTGCCCCTACGGCTCAACCTTTGGCGTGGCCCCCGATGGGAAGACGCTGCAGCAGATCCCACCGTGCGTCCTGGGTTTGGACTGTGTCGCGCATGGGGTTGGGCGAGGAGCAGTGCTGCTTGCAGGAGGGTTGGGTTGGGCCGTCCATCTCTGCTGTGGCCCTCCATATCTCCAGGAACCCTTGAGCTGGCCTGCTTCCGGACCCCTATACCCGCCTTTCCTCTTTGCGTGCACAGCGCCGTCGCGGCTGACTGGCTGGAGGAGGCGGCGCTGGAGGTGACAAAGAACAACAGCCAGCTGATCGACGCAGGGGACGCCAACCAGCAGGTGGGAGTGCTGAGCATGGCGCAGCGTGCACAGCAGGGGCCCTGGCCCCTGGCCGGCCGCTGCCTGTGGCCGCGCCATGGTTCTCAGGGATCCCTCCCTAGCGAACCCAGCAGCCCCTCCCCGTGCTTCCCTCCCGCGAACAGCTCACCAGTGAGAGGATCGCGGACCTGCGGTCCCAGGGGGTGCATGGCTCGGCCATCGTGGAGGCCCTGGCGGCCCACAGCGCCACCTTTGACGCCAAGACCGAGTTCTCGCAGGCCAAGTACAGGTGAGTGGCCGGTGGTTGGGGGACGCGAGAGGGGGGGAGGGGGTCCGCCTCTGCACAGGTGCCCTTGGCATCGGACGGGGCCCTCTGCTGCCCTGGGACGATCGGCGCGCAGGCTCCCTGCCGGCATTGCCTACGTGCCCACCTCCCCCCCGCCATGGGGCGCGTCGGCGCCATCGGACCCAGTGCACGACGCACATGCAGCACCACAGCCCACGGCGCCCCCCCCTCCCCACGCGCCCATGGCAGGAAGAAGAAGGCCAAGAAGTACGTGATCACGGCGGTGGCGCGGCGCGCCACCGCCGCCGCCATCGCGGAGGCCTACTTCCTGCGCCAGCCGGCGCGCATCGGGCACCTGCGACTGGACGCGCTGGCCCTGCTGCTCAGCCTGGCGGGCCTCTCCGCCCACGCCCGGCCCCTGGTCCTTGATGCCTGCGGCGGCCTGGTGCTGGGGGCGGCCGCGGAGCGACTGGCCGGCTTCGGCACGGTCACAGGGGTCTACATGGGCGGCGCACCACCCTCGCGGGAGGCCCTGGCCCAGTTCGACGCGGGCCGGGTACAGAGCGGCGTGAGGCACGCCAGCCTGGCGTCGCTCCTTCGCCG
Source organism: Auxenochlorella protothecoides (assembly GCF_000733215.1). Taxonomy (NCBI): domain Eukaryota; kingdom Viridiplantae; phylum Chlorophyta; class Trebouxiophyceae; order Chlorellales; family Chlorellaceae; genus Auxenochlorella; species Auxenochlorella protothecoides. The sequence continues at coordinate 114,260 of NW_011934124.1, forward strand.
GGTCGCGGCAGGCGGGGAGCAGGCCACGCCGATTGGTGTGCCTGGGGCGGTCGAGCCGGCGGGGGGCGGGGCGGGGGTGGGCGATGCTGGCAAGGCGGGGACTGGAACGACTGGCGAGCCAGAGACTGGAGCGACGGGCGAGGCAGGATTCGGTGCAGCCGGCGATGCGGGCACCAGCGCAGCCGGCGAGGCGGAGGCCAGCGGGCCATCGAGATGCGGGGACGCAACAACCGCCGCGCCTCCCTCGCCACAGCGGCCGTTCAACGCGTGCATCGTGGCCGCGCCGGGGCTTGACCCCGGCGCGGCGCTGCGGGCCCTGCTGCCGCTCCTGGCCCCCTCCACCCCCTTTGCGGTGTACTCGCCGTGGATGCAGCCGCTGGCCGAAGCCATGCACGCCCTGCGCGCTGAGCACGCCGCCGTGGGCCTGGCGCTGCAGGAGTCATGGTGGCGCGAGCAGCAGGTGCGGGGCCGGCAGGGCCGTGTGGGTGGGTCCCCAGCAGCTGAGCGTCGATGGTTTAAGAAGGGTTGGAGTCCAACGGGTGGGCCCCTGCAGCTGTCTTCGTCCTCCCCCTCTAGTTATGGGCGCCCTGTAGGAGGTGCTCTGCGCCTGGTCGCCGACACAAGCATGCTGCCATGTGTCCGCATGCACGCGCATGGACCTCCTCTCCCCACCGCCCCGCACCGCCAGGTGCTGCCGAGCAGGACGCACCCCAAGATGCAGATGAACCATGGCGGCGGCTTCGTGCTCAGCGGCACGACGGTCGCCCCGCCGACGCGGAGCGCAGGTGCCACGCTGGCGTGAGGTGCCTGGGATCCACCAGCTCTTACCAGATGCCGTCGGCGACCTTTGAGAACCGCACGGCCAGGACGGCTGTCCCCTGCGTTGCTCCTGCAGCTTGCGCAGGTGGTGTCATCTTGATAAACACATTGCCAAGCGCAGACAAGGGCAAGCACAGCGAGTTTCGATGTCATCCTGCAAAGGGAAGAGGGACTGCGGAGCGGGGACACAAGGTACATGCTTTGCCTGTGGATCTTTTGATCAGTGGCGTGGTTCCCGAGCTCAACCAGCGGGCATGCCATGCTGGTCGCGCGGAAACATACCGCCCCCGGCCGCTCGGTCCATGGCGGCATTCTTCCCCGAGCCGGTGGCCGCCGCAGCCGCCGCTGCGCGCGTCAGGGGTGGCACGGGTCTCATGCAGGAGGGGAGGCTCCGTGCCAGCCCGGGGGCCTTGCTGCCGAGCGGCTGCTGCGCCCCTGCCATCCTCTCCCAGAACGGTATGGCGGTGGGCGGGAGCGACCTCGCCGTCTGCTGCAGCATGCGGCGGATGAGCGTTGCCTGGTGGACGAAAATGGGAGGAGGCTGCCCTGAGATGTGCATGGAGAGCAGAGCAGAGGCACAGGAGCGGGTGCATGCCCAAGCAGAGGGTTGAGGAAGGAGGACTGGCCAGGGGCAGAGTGTGCACATCGGCAGGTCACCGTTTCGGCACACGCCGCCGCCGCATACCCTATGGAGGTTGCTGGTGCCGGGCTGCATGTCGCTGGGCGAGATGGGCAGGCGCTCCTCCAGGCAGATGGAGGAGTGGGGGAATCGAGCTGGTCCTGCCTGAGGCTGGGCGCCCCCTGGCCCTCCCTTCTGGGGTGTGCAGTAGCTGTTGGACGCAGGGGGCGTGCTGCCCGTGGATGACTGGCATGCATCGTCTGTTCCTGGAAACTGCAGGCGTTGCAAATCGCTGGCAATCGCCTGCACGGATCGGGCCGGGAAGGGGTGGTGGGGTGGCTGCCTTTGCATCCGTGCCGAGCATGGACCCTGCATGGCATGGACACGCAATTCCGTCCAGGAGCCCCCCGATGCCGACGCACATCCGCTGCAAATCTCTTGTGGGCAAACATGTTGTCCAGCAGGTCGTCATCGTGGTGCTCCCAGCCTCTCTTCGTCCCGGCGCAGTAGCCGGGATGCATCCGAAAGGCACCGGCTTCCCGGCAACAGGGTCAGGGGTCGGTCGCTTTCGACGCCAAAAAGGGCTTTAATGTCAGGGGAGACGGAGTGATGTCCATCATCCTGCCATATGTACTATCCTGATCGCGTCGGTCAATGCCTGCTAGTTCGAATCCGGGTGCTCACGTGGAGGGGGAGGGTGTATCCCGTGGAATCCCTGCGACTCCGATGCGACTCAGGCAGGAAGCCCGAGAAGACGCGTCCACAAGCGCTCATACACTCTCCAGACACGTGGGCCAATCAAGCAGGGACCAGCACATTCCGCGGTCCCGTCGATCAGTGGGTGTGTGGGAGCGATGCAGGCCCGCGTGGCCGGCTTCATTGGCTCTGTGCAGCTGCAGATCAAGATCGCAGAGGCCACCTCCTCCAGTGATGAGGTCACGCCGGGTGCGAGGGGTGCAGGCATGCTGCCTATGGCGGATGTGTCGGTGTCGGAGGACACCTTGGGGAGGGAGAATTACCCGATCTCTGACTTGCATCCCGGCCACCATGCACCGGCCCCCCTCCCACCCAGTCTACATCCTGGATGAGGTCTTGTCGCTCGTGGGCAGCAACCGCGATGCCATCGACACCGCCACCAATGCCATCGTGCCGCGACTCAAGGCTCGCAGCGCCACCGTGAAGCAAAAGGTATGCGCCTGTGAGGAAAGGCGGGGGAACGCAGGCGCTCATGGGGTTGCCACCCCTGTCTAGGGTCAGAAGGTTACTCCCACCTCGCCCTGCTCCTGGACTGAGAGCTCCAGTGGTCCAGCAGTGTCCGGCTCTGCACTCCCTCGTTGAGCTACCCCCCGCCGCGTCATGCAGGCGCTGCGCCTGACACGGCACGCCTGCCTGAAGGGCGATGCCGCGCTGCGCAGCCGCCTGACCCACCTGGCCTCTCCCGCCGTGCGAGACCTGCTCAGCTACCGGTGCGACCCTGACCCCTTCAAGGGCGACATCCCCTGGAAGAGGGTGCAGGAGCTCGCCAAGGACACCCTCACGGCCATGCACGCCGGGCCCGAGGCCGCCGTGGGCGGCGCCTCGCACGCGCTGCAGGTAATTATTTGCGTGTGTGTCAGAAGAGGAACGCACGTGTCGCCGGTGAGGACTCGCTGTGCTGCACCTGGCAGTGCCCGGCAGTCGCGGGGGCACGCCACGAGCGCAGGTGTTTGGGGCGTCAGGCACCGACCACTGACACCTTCAGGAACCCGCACGCCCCTCCCCACCCCCAGGGCCGCATCCAGGGCATGGGCAGCGGCGATGCTGGCGGCGGCGGGGCGGCCTTCAGCGCCTCCTCCAGCAGGATGGTTGGCTTTGGCAGCGGGGCGGCGGGGCCCCAGGGCACAGGCCCCACCAGCGGCGGCGCAGGTCTCTGGGCGGGCGGCGGCAGCGAGCTTGGCGGCGCCCCGACGCACGCCGGTGCCCCACCCCAGCGAGCCCCGGGCGGCGGGGGCCTGCTGCAGCAGGGCGCCATGGGCGGCGGCGGGCCCACGGCGGCGCTGCCACACTCGCCGTCCCCGGCCAGCGCGGAGGAGAGGGTCGTGGCCCGGCTGGCGGCGCCGGGGGGCGTGCGCGCCACGCCGAGCGCCGAGGACCTGCGCAGCTTCCTCACGGCCGCCATGGGGCTGGACGGCGCCAGGGTGGCGGCGGCGCTGTGGGGCCACCTGGAGGTGCGACAGGCGCCGGGGCGGTGTGGGGAAGGCTGTCGTCTCGGTTGGGCCGTGGGGAATCGCGCGTCCGCGCACCCAGCGGCGCTGGGGAGAGACCCCGCGTGTCGAGGGCTGGGGCTCAGCGTGCGGAGCGCTCGTCTGGGGGACTCGGCATGGAATAGCGCCGCTCCGCGACCCTCGCCAACCGGTGCCACGGGCGTCTCCAGCCCCTCAGGGCCCACCGAAATCCCCACCCCCGAGCCCATGTGACACCCCTCTCACAGAACCCCGCGCTGACCTGGCAGTCGCGGCTGCGCGTGCTGTGTGGCATCGAGGCGGCGCTGGAGGAGCGGGCCGGCACGCCCCTGGCGGCGGCCGTTTGCACCCAGTTTCAGTCCCGCGCCAGCGGCCTGCGTGCGGCGGCGGCCCAGCCGCAGGCCAGCGTGCGCGAGAGGGCGGCCCACGTCTTGACCCTGGTGGGCGCCGGCCCGGCGCGGGTGGCGGAGGGTGGACGCGCTGGGAGAGGGGCCGACGGGCCCGGCGGCGCGGCGCCAGGTCGGGGGAGAGCGCCGGAGGTCTTGGGTGGAAGGGGGTGGAGGATCAGGCCGGCTGCGGCTCATCGATGCAGGGGCGTCGACAGTGCTTTGGGAGAGGCAGCGCGCAGCGGCGACGCGGCGATGACGCCGGTACAAAACCAGTACCCCGTGCCCTGTGATCCACGTACTGTGCCTGCCCATCCTCGCAGACGTCCCAGACCTACTGGGGGACCTCCCGAGCAGCGCCATGGCAGCCCCGAGCGAGGCTCTCCCGGCCGGTGCAGTCCCGCACCCCTCGGCCTCGGCCTCCCCAATCCCAGACCTCATGGACAACCTGGAGGGGCCAACCGACGGCAACCTCTGTCAGCCCTCACGAGTACTGCAGAGCGCCACTCAAGGCAGCAACAGCAACGTCATGGATCTGTTGGCAGGGCTGGACATAGGGCCCCCGGCCCGCGCCCCGTCCGCCCTGCCCCACCTCTCTGCGCCGGCCCTGGCCCAGCCAGCAGACGACGACTGGCTGGGGTTCGCATCGGCGGGGAGCACGGGGACGGCAGGGGACGTTGCTGCCGCACCCTCCCTGCCACCGCAATCCGCGGGACCTCAGCCAGGCCCACCCGCTCCGCACCCCGCGGCCGCGCCGTTGGACATGGGCTTCCTCGGCGCGGCGGCACCCGGCCCATGGCCACCTGCTGCCAACCTGACGGCTGCAGGGCTGGACCTGTCGGGCGCCTCCTCCGAGCTCCAGGCCAGGTCCTCTTCCACTGGCTCCAGGGGCAGCCAGCCGGCTGGGAGCTCTCCCAAGGGAAGCAGCCGGCCGCCTGCTCTCAACGGTGCGCCGAGCTTTGGGGCAGGGGAGCACCCTGTGAGCCTTGCCGGCACATGTCAGGGACCCCTCGCACCTCACCCTCTCCGCTCGACATGCCCGTTCCCCCTCGTGCCCTGCGCAGGCAGGGTGGAGGCAGTGGGGGCACGCAAGGACGGCGCCTTCGATTTTGTATCGTCGCTGTTGACCCAACGCTGAAACTGGGGCGTCTGGAGCAAGGATTGCATCGATCCTGTGCTCTGTAAGGGGAAGCCAGGCACCTCCAAGGAACGCTAGCAGCCAATGCGCGCCTCCCAGTATCGGCATTCGCGCGCGCATGCTGCTGGCCACGAAGCAACGATGTCAGCTTATCCTCGACAAGTTCGCCATAATGGCTAGCGACCAACGGTGTCCTTGACGTCAAACTGGTGATCGGTCATATTGTTCAACGCTGTGAAGGACACATCGAGCATCATGGCCTCCGTCCTGTGTGCTCAGATGGGCAACCTATCTCTCGCTAGGAACTTGGTGAGGGGGCGAGTGGGTAAGGCAAGGCGGAGGGCCACACCTGAGAAAACTATCATTCTGATACATATTATGTACCAACGCTCCATGTCCGCAGACCCAACGTCACAGCCAGGCATTCCGTGGTGCCGCGCCCTTCACCCCATCCCTACGCCCGTGCCGACCACTGGTGAGTGCGGGGCCCTGGCTGTCCGGGCAGTTCGATGCCTGAAATCTTGATTCAGTCCCCAATGTGTTCGTTTCGCTCGATGGCTGGTGCCGCGTCGGTGTCCACCTCGGGGTACACCTCACAGCCTGCACCCTTGTGGGTGCCTCTCTCCTGGTGAGCTCACGGGATCCCCGCCCCGCTTCCCCCCGCCCAGACGCTGACGCAGCCTCGCCGGGAGGTCATCCGTGCGGCTCGTATCGCTGGGGTGGAGGTCCCCAACCAGAAGTACATCGAGTACTCGCTGCAGTACGTGTATGGCATCGGCCACACCACCGCCAAGGCCATCCTCGCCTCCACCGTGAGCCGTGTTGGGGGATCTCACCCGTGCCTGCCATGACCAGGGGGCTTGGCTGGGGTCTACCCGACTGGGCATTGTGCCACCCCCGGTCGACCACTGGGCCTCGGGTGACGGTGCCCGCCCCGCCGCCCCGCCGCAGGAGGTCCCGAACAAGCGCACCCGGGAGCTGACGGAGGAGGAGCTGACCATTCTGCGCGACGAGGTGGAGAAGTACATGACGGAGGGGGACCTGCGCCGCTTCAACGCGCTCAACATCAAGCGGCTGAAGGACATCGGCTGCTACCGAGGCCGGCGACACATCGCGGTGGGTGGGGTGGGGTCGCTACCCTGTGCCCTCTGCCTGGAGGCCCTGGCTGTGATCGGGACGCTAGCCCAGGCAGGTTGCTGGCTGAGACTCTGTAGAGCGTACACCCCAGCCTCGCCCCTGGCCCCATCTTTTTCTCGCAGGGTCTGCCTGTGCGAGGCCAGAGGACCCGCACCAACGCGCGCACCCGCAAGGGCAAGCGGGCGGGGCCCATCACCGGGAAGAAGGTGGCGAAAAAGTAGGGGCTCTCCTGGCCTGGCCCGGGGTGTCGCCGGCTGCATCGAAGGCCAGCGGGGGAGGCAGGAAAAGGTGGCTGAGCATCCCCACAGCCCCCTTGCCATCCCCCGGCCCTCACTCAAGCTGGCTCTCCTTGCCCCAGCAGCCGATGTCCTGGGTCTCCCAGAGCCCTCTCAGCCCACTGTCAGGGTCTCTGCCCACTCATTCCCTTGGCGATGTAACGTCATCTCATGTTTGCCGTGAGTACACACGTGGCGCATATCTCCGATGCGATGATTGAGTGAGTACCGGGATGGAATTCACGGCGCTGTGTGTCGGCTGGCAGGCGGGCCGGCCCCCTCGCCCACACCTCGAGCCAGAATTGCAGTGGCACCGTGTCCCCATGCCATTGCCTCTACTGCACAGCTGCGGAGGGGGTGGAGGGGAGGGCGTGGCCGCTGTGGAGCCACTTACCATGGTGCACGCGTGGCCTGGTCGCCACAGCGCCATGCCCTCACCACCCGATGATGGGCACCAGACTGCAGGTGGCTGCAGCCAGCATTGGGTGGCGGCTGGGCCTGGACAGGCCATGCATCTGCATGCGGCGGCGACGGGACATCCTGGCAGGGCCGACAGGGCACCCGCCAGCCTGCAAACTACGCGTGTGCGGCCTGCTATGCATGCTGTGGGGGCGGGTGCCCATGGTCCGGGTCCGCTGCGAGGCGTTTGGCCGCCCAGGCCAGCCTCATGGGTCGCACACCATCTCAGAGGCACGCGACTGAAATGGGGGACCGACTTCGCCTCGCTCTGCTTCAGACTACTCTGGGCTACAGAGCCTATGCAATGCTCGATGACAGGGTGGCACACACATCGTTTCGGGGGAGGCATAATTCAGGGGTGCCAAGCGGGGAGGGTCATGCCGAGTGGCGCCCAGGCACCATCTTACCACCCGGCAAGCCAGGGAGCAGGTGTTCCTGGACGCAGGGCTTTGGACGCAGCCGAGCTTCCCAGCCGGGCGTGGATGGGCCGATGGGCTCCTGGCCGCAGGCGGCGCGACGAGGAGGGGTCGGGCCCGGCTTGGGGCTGGCTCATGGCGTCTCAGCCTGCACAGAGCCTGCGCCGGCACTGCACTGGCTGGTGGTGTTGGGGGATGTAGGTCCCCGGGGGGTTGAACGATGAGGACAGGGACGAGGGCGGCAGATCCCCCCCCTAACCCCCACCGCAAAGGAAGGTGCGCCGGCCGGCGTGTCCACTAGTGGGGGGGATGGGGCAGCAGTGCGGATTGAGGACGGCCCCTGGGGGCCTATTCCTGCGCCTCTTCTGGGCTCGGAGGGGGGGAGGGGGGCGGGGAGGGGGGCGAGGGCGGGGAGGGGGGTGGGGAAGGTGGTGGTGGGGCGAAGATCTGTACCAGGTGCCAGGTCGGCGACACTGCGCCCGCCCTGGTTATCTCGCAGTAGGCGGTGGCGGTGGCAAAGGCGGAGGTGATGTAGGTCCCCAGGTTGTCGTTCCAGGTGCGGACAGTGGTCCCCAAAATCGCCTGGCGCGTCAACCCGATGCGCACCCCCTTGGCGTCGTAGTATGTCACCACCACGTTCAGCTCCTTGTAGCTGCCCGTGTCGACGGAGATGGTGAAGGTGGTGACCCCCACCAGCACCGTCCCGGAGGGGTCCACAAAGGGCGGCGGGGGTGGCGACGGCTGCGGCGGGGGGTTGAACAGCTGCACCAGGTCCCATGGCAGTGGTCCCGGGTCAAGACCGTCCATCTCGCTTGAGGCGACAGCCCTGCTGAAGTGCGAGGTGAAGTAACCCCCCAGGTCGTCCTCCCAGGTGCGGACGGTCGTCTTCAACATGTACTGACGAGTGCTTGCTATCATGGTCCCCTCGGCATCCAGGTACGCCACCAGCACGCTCCTCACAACGAAGCTGGCCGTGTCCACGGAGATGGTGAAGGCGCTGGCCCCTACCCGTACCGTCCCCACCGGTTGCACTATGGGCGGCGGCGAGGGGGGGCGGGGCGGCAGGGGGCGGGGCGGGGGGCTGGGAGGAAAGGGGGGAGGGCTTGCCTTTGCCAGCGTGAAGAACGGCGTCTTGCTGCCGCCGGGAAGCATCCCTACGCCGGTGATCTTGGAGACGGTGGTGGCCTCAGCGGGGGTCAGCATCTCCTGCCAGACGAGCGTCCTGGAGGTCATGACCTTGGTGAAGGTGTACATGACCTGGGAAAGGTGATTGTATACGGTGATGACCACTGAGTCCATGTTGGTGCTGGTCCGGTCCACACTCAGGGTGAGAGTAATGCCTGAGACGAAGTAGGCCCCGGACGGGGTTGCTGCAGGCGGAGGCGTCAAAGAGGAAGGGGAAGGGTTGGGATGGACACGGCGGGGAGGGAGCACACTTTTAGGAGGGGGAGAGGTCTTGGTAGAGGGTGGAGGTGGGGGATTTTTGTGGGGTGGAGGAGAGGTCTTAGTGGGGGAAGGGGGTGGACCTTCTTGTGGGTTGGAGGAGGGGTCTTGGTAGGGGAGGAGGGCGGGAGTGTCTTCGTTGGGGTGGGAGGAGGGGTTGTCTTGGTAGGGGAGGGGGGCGGAAGTGTCGTCGTGGAGGTGGGAGGAGGGGTTGTCTTGGGTGGGGGAGGGGGAGGTCTTGTTGTAGACGGAACAGGCGGAGAAGCTGTTTTAGGGGAGGGAGGAGGAGGGGCCACCGGCTCGATGACCTCGGCCACGGAGTTGGTGGTCTTGCCAGTGGAGGGATCGGTGTAGGAGGCCTGTGTTGTGCCACTGGCAGTGGTGGACGACAGGATCCAGGTGCCCACAGTGGTTGTGGACTTGGGCGTCAGTGTCACTGTACGCCTGCTCCCATCCTTGAACTTCAGCATCACCTCAAGCAGGGAGAGTACCCTGGCAGTGGTGACGCTGACGGTGCAGGAGACAGTGGCAGGGGTCTTGGTGACGCAGTCTGCATAGTCGATGCTCAAAAGGGCGGTGGGCGAGGGAGGAGGGGAAAGGTTCTTGGGCGAGGGAGGAGGGGAATGGTTCTTGGGCGAGGGAGGAGGGGAAAGGTTCTTGGGCGAGGGAGGAGGGGAATGGTTCTTGGGCGAGGGAGGAGGGGAATGGTTCTTGGGCGAGGGAGGAGGGGAAAGGTTCTTGGGCGAGGGAGGAGGCACCCACTTGTATGGTGTTGGTGGTGAGGTCCTGGGACGGGGACTGGGAGGCATCTTCATCACCATGGTGTCTGAGGTACTGATTGCCGAGAGCTTGCACTGCCGCTTGTGGCCTTGCAGGTCATTGCAGATGTTGAAATCCCCCTGATTCCGGCTGCCAATGTTCCTGTTGCCAAAGTTCTTATTGCCTGTGTCATCAAGGGCAAGGACTGATGGCTGGCTGGCTGAAGGAATGACATGCTGTTCTGGCAAGTGTCTCGCGCTCCCTAGCTGCTGCCAGAGTCAGGCTCGAGGACCCTGTCGTTCCTCCACAAGCGGCAACCCAAAATAAATCAGCATGTACAGGCTCATCCACAACCCGTGCAGCCATGCAGCACAACTAACACCACTCACCGATGTTCTTATCTCCTATGTTTCCGGATCCAAAATTGTACCAGCCGATGTTTCCGGCGCCAATGCTCCCCTGCCCGTCTGCCTTGCAGGCGGTCTGCCCCTTGCGCAGGCACTCCACGGCCACCAGTGCCTGGCACGAAGAGGCAGTGCAGGTTCCCAGAGTCGTCAGGCTCACGGCGGGGGCATGCAGCCGTGTGAACTCGATGGTGGCGGTGCGAATCTATCCGGCCTCGTGAAAACCATGCTTCCTGTGGATGGGTAGGTGTGAGAGTGCGACTTCCCCAGCTGGAGGAAGCTGGAGTCTTCTTCAGGGTGAATAAGAGATGCTAAAGCAATCTTTACTCCCACTTACTTGCAGAACAGGTCGCTGCTACTAGGTTTGAGCAAGTATAGGGTGCTCTCAGACCTGCGGGGAGGAGTATGGTGTGGGGAAGGAGGCACATGTGGCATATTCATAGATTCCGCAAATACATATCCGCATCCGGGTTCGGGACCTCCTTCCGGTCGCAATGGCGAGGCCGAGAAGGCTCCGCCGATGAATGGCGATCGCAGTGAGACTTGCTGGGGATGAAAAATCCCACCTTGCACTCGGGAGGGCAAAAATTCTTGTTTCGCAACCTGCCTGCGTGTAGGGGCGCATGGAAGTGCAACGTTTCCGTTCGGTGCGCCAGGCTCCATAACGCAACGTGTGCACTCTACCAAGCATTTAAACCCGTACCGCTGTTCTTAGAGCTGCGCAAGTGCAGAGGATGGAGATCAAGAGACGAAAGTGTGAGCGCCACATGTCCAAGGAGTCAGGCCTTGCACTCTTAGTTGTAGGGTCTAGGGGCCCCAATGCGATGTGAGACTAGATACACTTCTTGTCTTGGCTCAGGTGATAATTCGGAAATTAAGACCTTGAATGAGTGGGTTTTGCTTATGGAGGCCATTTCCTTGGAAGACCGCTTGCTCGCCCTCCTGTGGACGAGCCGCTGCAGAGGGCCCGGTTACCAGGGACTATTGAGTGCTTCCAGTGGCGCCGGGGTTCACACAACGATCTCGGTCATTTTTGCCAGGTCATACATGTATCCTCTTCTCTCCTGTACGCATCGCATTTTTATTGCTTGACATTAATGGAGTACATGGTGTAACTGTGTAGTGCGGAAGCACTTCCGCAACATCTTTGTTTTATGTGTATTGACCCGGTTAGCATTAGCGCGTAAGGTCCTTACAACGGGTGTTGAACTTGTTCTGACATATGCATGCGTACCTAGGTGAAATTCCTTTGTAAAAGGCCTCCTCACCCAGGGTTCGCCCTCGCGTCGTCCTCCGGACCGACTCGCCCCGGAGGGCAATCCGTCCGGAATATCGATGGACGATGATGACGCTCGAGTCGCCGCACGTGCACCTGTCGCACCAGGATGCTCGCGTTCGCAGCTTTCTGAGATCGCTGTGTGGAATTGAAAGGTCAAATCTTGCCAAGACGAAGCAAGGAGCCAAGACCTGTGCTCTCGCTCACCGCGAAATTCGAGACCTGCGGTTCCGCACGTGTCTACGAGGTCTGCTGGACAGTGCACTGCGAGGATGACAGCATGTTGTGACACAGAGTGTTTTCATGTGTGAGCTGAAGATCACTCGCATCACACCCCACTCCTTAGCAGAGGTGGAGTCTGCAGGATATGGATGTCATTGCCGTCCACCTGCCGCACCCATTGAGATCCTTCATTGGGATCACACTCGAGGGTATTCCTTGCCCGATGACTGGGCGACGACAAAACAGCAGAGAATTTCAGGGAGGCACAGCATGTGCTCGGGCAGGGCCCACCATCTCCCTCGAGAAGATCAGGTCTTAAACCCTCTGGCCCTGGAGTGTTGAAGAATAGAGTAGTTGCCCCAATCCATCACAGTATACTCATTGGATCTCGTTCCTGAGCCCTCAAACAGACTAAGGGAAGGCATCAGTTGGTGCGCGACGAGCAACATCCCGAGAGGAGCGCCCCCTTCTCCACCCATCCAGCACAAGACGGACACCAGGCCCACACCCTCCATCAAGTGAGGTTGGGACATCCCACGCATGCCAGTAGAGCATTGGCCTTTCTCAGCTCGTGTAGAATGCTTGCTTGGGACGACCATGTCCACTGCAGACGCCAGGCTGGCCTCCTCGCTGGTCTGTGAATCTGCCCGCAGTGAATAGCTTGAAGCGACAGCTCGCACCCTCAGGACTCTGATCCCCTATGGGCACCGTCACCTCAGCCATGTTTACTTGTGATTGACACGTGGTAGCCTGGCCAGCCATGAGGCCTGGATACCGCTCTGGGTTGCCTTCCACACTGCGCATGCGCCAGGGGGAGTGACTCAGCCCGACCTGATCTAGGAATGGATTTTCAGATCCCTGGATAGTGCTGATACTGAGTGTTTTCCAAAGAGGAAATGTTGTCCATGGGCAAAGAGATCAGCTTCAGCCGTCTTGACCTGATGTTGCCCAGCAGAGGAGCATCTGAGCACACACCTGCTGAGACTCGGGCGTCCCCATCAGGCATGGCACACCCACCCTCCTGGTGTAGTGCAAAATCTTCCAAATCTATATAGTACCCTTTTAACGCTGAGAGCAGCCTGCCCCTCGCCGGACTTGGAACAGCTTGTGTGGGCCCTTGCCATCTCAGGGTCCTTTCAGCCGTGCCCCCCTGACATGCACCCTACTTTACGGCGGACGCAGGCACATGAGTGGCATCCCGAGCGCGAGGTCCATCCCCCCCTATGCCATGATAATCGTCTCTGAATTTACCCATTGAGTCTTAGGGAGCCCGCATGCTTACCACCGGCGGGGGGGTGCAAGTGCGAAGGATTGCCTTTGTCCCCGCCGTGCGCAAGGATGCGCACACCATCAGTGCTGCAGATGTTCCCAATTTGATACATCTGAACCCCGGCACAGAGGTACAGAGTCGTGGTGACTGATGACCGGGGGCGTGGCTTCCCACCCGTCTGCATGCCCGCCAGCTGACGACGCCCTCCACCCTCCACCCCGACAGTTTCACCTCAACGGCTACGCCGACTCCTCCATGCGACCTTTCAAGGGACTGGAGGCCAGGAAGCCGGCCGCTGGCCCTGCGGAGCTGGCGACGAGGTGGACCACCGTGCTCAAAGCGGTGAGCCGGCGAGGTGGTGCCCGGAGGGTGGGCGGAGGGGGCCTGGACCCAGCGGCCCTGCTCCCCCACATGACACGAGGGGCGCGCGCCCACCCTCCCCTGTCCAACCCCATGTCCGCAGGGGGCGGGCCTGCAGAACCTGGGCAACACCTGCTTCATGAACAGCGTGCTGCAGTGCCTGATCCACACCCCCCCCCTGGCGGAGCTGCTCCTCTCGCCGGCCTGCCCCCGCCCGCTGCCGGGCCGGGCCGGGCCGGACCTGCTGGCCGCCACGCGCGAGCTGATGCAGAGGTCGCTGCAGCACCGCAGCGGCGTGCTGGCCCCGGCCGCGCACGCCAAGTCGCTGCGGCGGGTGAACGGCAGGTCGGTGGGGCATGATCCTGACGGGCATGGGTGCCCAGGGGCGTGGGTCCGGGAGCATGCGCCACCCGGGGCCTCACTGGCACAAACGAGTGGCGGCAACGCGGGCGCGCGTGGTGGGTGATGATAACTCCTTCAGGCGAGGCCTCACAGCACCCCAGTCATTGGTGGTCTGGGCCCGGGACCTTCCTACATTGTCATAGTTACACTGACACCACGCGCGCCTCGGCTGCCGAGCGCACTCTGGCGGCGACGGGCAATGCCCGCCCTGGATGCTCGGCCCCCCCTGCGCACCCCACCCCCCCC